>NW_027175363.1:1258401-1573002 GCF_028021215.1 Eschrichtius robustus
CCTTGGCCCCTCTAATCACAATGGTCCATGCCCCTTTATCACAATGCTCCAGAATTCTTGTCATCATAATGTTCCATGGCCGTGTCATCACAATGCCCCATGAACCCTGTCATCACAATGCTCCATGGCCCCTGTCATCCCAATGCTCCATGATATCTTTCTTCACAATTCTAGATGACCACTGTCATCAGAGAGCCCCATGACACCTGTCTTCACATTTCGCCATGGCCCTTGTCATCGCAATGCTCCATGAACCGTGTCATCACAATATTCCAGGACACTTGTCATCACAATGATCCTTGACCACATACATCTGAATATTTCATGGCCTATGTATTCACAATTTTTCATGGCCCCTGAAATCAAATTGCTCCATGTTCCCTTTCTAACAATGCTCCATGACCACTGTCAACACAATGTCCCATGACGCCTGTCATCACAATGCTCCATGGCCCTTTCATCACTATGCTCCATGATCCCTGTCTTCACAATGTTCTAGAACAATTGTCATCACAATGCTCCATGACCCCTTTAATCACAATGCTCCATTCCCTTTTCATCACAGTGCTACAGAATTCTGGTCATCACAATATTCCATAACCGTGACATCAAAATGCTCTATGACCCCTGTCATCAGAATGCTCCACGACAGTTGTCATCACAATGATTCATGACCACATTCATCTGAATACTCCATGGCCTATGTATTCACAATTTTTCATGGCCCCTGAAATCAAAATGCTCCAGGTTCCCTTTCTAACAATGCTCCATGACCACTGTCAACACAATGTCCCATGACGCCTGTCATCACAATGCTCCATGGCCCCTTTCATCACTATGCTCCATGATCCCTGTCATCACAATGTTCTAGAACAATTGTCATCACAATGCTCCATGACACCTGTAATCACAATGCTCCATTCCATTTTCATCACAGTGCTACAGAATTCTGGTCATCACAATATTCCCTAACCGTGTCATCACAATGCTCTATGACCCCTGTCATCACAATGCTCCACGACACATGTCATCACAATGATCCATGACCACATTCATCACAATGCTTCATGACCACTGTCATCACAATGCTCGTTGACCCTTGTCATCACAATGCTCCATGCCGTTGTCATCAGAATGCTCCTTGGCCCCTCTAATCACAATGGTCCATGCCCTTTTTATCACAATGCTCCAGAATTCTTGTCATCATAATGTTCCATGGCTGTGTCATCACAATGCCCCATGACCCCTGTCATCACAATGCTCCATGGCCCCTGTTATCCCAGTGCTCCATGATATCTTTCTTCACAATTCTAGATGACCACTGTCATCACAAAGCCCCATGACACCTGCCTTCACATTTCGCCATGGCCCTTGTCATCGCAATGCTCCATGAACCGTGTCATCACAATATTCCAGGACACTTTTCGTCACAATGATCCTTGACCACATACATCTGAATATTTCATGGCCTATGTATTCACAATTTTTCATGGCCCCTGAAATCAAATTGCTCCATGTTCCCTTTCTAACAATGCTCCATGACCACTGTCAACACATTGTCCCATGACGCCTGTCATCACAATGCTTCATGGCCCCTTTCATCACTATGCTCCATGATCCCTGTCATCACAATGTTCTAGAACAATTTTCATCACAATGCTCCATGACCCCTGTAATCACAATGCTCCATTCTCTTTTCATCACAGTGCTACAGAATTCTGGTCATCACAATATTCCATAACCTTGTCATCACAATGCTCTATGACCCCTGTCATCACAATGCTCCACGACACTTGTCATCACAATGATCCATGACCACATTCATCACAATGCTTCATGACCACTGTCATCACAATGCTCGATGACCCTTGTCATCGCAATGCTCCATGAACCGTGTCATCACAATATTCCAGGACACTTTTTGTCACAATGATCCTTGACCACATTCATCTGAATACTCCATGGCCTATGTATTCACAATTTTTCATGGCCCATGAAATCAAATTGCTCCATGTTCCCTTTCTAACAATGCTCCATGACCACTGTCAACACATTGTCCCATGACGCCTGTCTTCACAATTCTCCATGGCCCCTTTCATCTCTATGCTCCATGATCCCTGTCTTCACAATATTCTAGAACATTTGTCATCACAATGCTCCATGACCCTTGTAATCACAATGCTCCATTCCATTTTCATCACGTTGCTACAGATTTCTGGTCATCACAATATTCCATAACCGTGTCATCACAATGCTCTATGACCCCTGTCATCACAATGCTCCACGACACTTGTCATCACAATGATCCATGACCACATTCATCACAATGCTTCATGACCACAGTCATCAAAATGCTCGATGACCCTTGTCATCACAATGATCCATGCCGTTGTCATCAGAATGCTCCTTGGCCCCTGTAATCATAATGGTCCATGCCCTTTTTATCACAATGCTCCAGACTTCTTGTCATCATAATGTTCCATGGCCGTGTCATCACAATGCCCCATGACCCCTGTCATCACAATGCTCCATGGCCCCTGTCACCCCAGTGCTCCATGATATCTTTCTTCACAATTCTAGATGACCACTGTCATCACAGTGCCCCATGACCCCTGTCTTCACATTTCGCCATGGCCCTTGTCATCGCAATGCTCCATGAACCGTGTCATCACAATATTCCTGGACACTTGTCGTCACAATGATCCTTGACCACATACATCTGAATATTCCATGGCCTATGTATTCACAATTTTTCATGGCCCCTGAAATCAAATTGCTCCATGTTCCCTTTCTAACAATGCTCCATGACCACTGTCAACACATTGTCCCATGACGCCTGTCATCACAATGCTTCATGGCCCCTTGCATCACTATGCTCCATGATCCCTGTCATCACAATGTTATAGAACAATTTTCATCACAATGCTCCATGACCCCTGTAATCACAATGCTCCATTCCCTTTTCATCACAGTGCTACAGAATTCTGGTCATCACAATATTCCATAACCGTGTCATCACAATGCTCTATGACCCCTGTCATCACAATGCTCCACGACACTTGTCATCACAATGATCTATGACCACATTCATCACAATGCTTCATGACCACTGTCATCACAATGCTCGATGACCCTTGTCATCACAATGCTCCATGCCGTTGTCATCAGAATGCTCCTTGGCCCCTCTAATCACAATGGTCCATGCCCTATTTATCACAATGCTCCAGAATTCTTGTCATTATAATGTTCCATGGCCGTGTCATCACAATGCCCCATGACCCCTGTAATCACAATGTTCCATGGCCCCTGTCATCCCAGTGCTCCATGATATCTTTCTTCACAATTCTAGATGACCACTGTCATCACAATGCCCCATGACACCTGTCTTCACATTTCGCCATGGCCCTTGTCATCGCAATGCTCCATGAACCGTGTCATCACAATATACAAGGACACTTGTCGTCACAATGATCCTTGACCACATTCATCAGAATACTCCATGGCCTATGTATTCACAATTTTTCATGGCCCCTGAAATCAAATTGCTCCATGTTCCCTTTCTAACAATGCTCCATGACCACTGTCAACACAAAGTCCCATGACGCCTGTCATCACAATGCTCCATGGGCCCTTTCATCACTATGCTCCTTGATCCCTGTCTTCACAATGTTCTAGAACAATTTTCATCACAATGCTCCATGACCCCTGTAATCACAATCCTCCATTCCCTTTTCATCACAGTGCTACAGAATTCTGGTCTTCTCCATATTCCATAACCGTGTCATCACAATGCTCTATTACACCTGTCATCACAATGCTCCACGACACTTGTCATCACAATGATCCATGACCACATTCATCACAATGCTTCATGACCACTGTCATCACAATGCTCGATGACACTTGTCATCACAATGCTATATGCCGTTGTCATCAGAAAGCTCCTTGGCCCCTCTAATCACAATGGTCCATGCACTTTTTATCACAATGCTCCAGAATCCTTGTCATCATAATGTTCCATGGCTGTGTCATCACAATGCCCCATTACCCCTGTCATCACAATGCTCCATGGCCCCTCTTATCCCAGTGCTCCATGATACCTTTCTTCACAATTCTAGATGAACACTGTCATCACAAAGCCCCATGACACCTGCCTTCACATTTCGCCATGGCCCTTGTCATCGCAATGCTCCATGAACCGTGTCATCACAATATTCCAGGACACTTGTCGTCACAATGATCCTTGACCACATACATCTGAATATTCCATGGCCTATGTATTCACAATTTTTCATGGCCCCTGAAATCAAATTGCTCCATGTTCCCTTTCTAACAATGCTCCATGACCACTGTCAACACATTGTCCCATGACGCCTGTCATCACAATGCTCCATGGCCCCTTTCATCACTATGCTCCATGATCCCTGTCTTCACAATGTTTTGGAACAATTGTCATCACAATGCTCCATGACCCCTGTAATCACAATGCTCCATTCCCTTTTCATCACAGTGCTACAGAATTCTGGTCTTCACAATATTCCATAACCGTGTCATCACAATGCTCTATGACACCTGTCATCACAATGCTCCACGACACTTGTCATCACAATGATCCATGACCAAATTCATCACAATGCTTCATGACCACTGTCATCACAATGCTCGACGACCCTTGTCATCACAATGCTCCATGCCGTTGTCATCAGAATGCTCCTTGGCCCCTCTAATCACAATGGTCCATGCCCTATTTATCACAATGCTCCAGAATTCTTGTCATTATAATGTTCCATGGCCGTTTCATCACAATGCCCCATGACCCCTGTAATCACAATGTTCCATGGCCCCTGTCATCCCAGTGCTCCATGATATCTTTCTTCACAATTCTAGATGACCACTGTCATCACAATGCCCCATGACACCTGTCTTCACATTTCGCCATGGCCCTTGTCATCGCAATGCTCCATGAACCGTGTCATCACAATATTCCAGGACACTTTTTGTCACAATGATCCTTGACCACATTCATCTGAATACTCCATGGCCTATGTATTCACAGTTTTTCATGGCCCCTGAAATCAAATTGCTCCATGTTCCCTTTCTGACAATGCTCCATGACCACTGTCAACACAAAGTCCCATGACGCCTGTCATCACAATGCTCCATCGCCCCTTTCATCACTATGCTCCATGATCCCTGTCTTCACAATGTTCTAGAACAATTGTCATCACAATGCGCCATGACCCCTGTAATCACAATGCTCCATTCTCTTTTCATCACAGTGCTACAGAATTCTGGTCTTCACAATATTCCATAACCGTGTCATCACAATGCTCTATGACATCTGTCATCACAATGCTCCATGACACTTGTCATCACAATGATCCATGACCACATTCATCCCAATGCTTCATGACCACTGTCATCACAATGCTCGATGACACTTGTCATCACAATGCTCCATGCCGTTGTCATCAGAATGCTCCTTGGCCCCTCTAATCACAATGGTCCATGCCCTTTTTATCACAATGCTCCAGAATTCTTGTCATCATAATGTTCCATGGCCGTGTCATCACAATGCCCCATGACCCCTGTCATCACATTGCTCCATGGCCCCTGTTATCCCAGTGCTCCATGATATCTTTCTTCACAATTGTAGATGACCACTGTCATCACAAAGCCCCATGACTCCTGCCTTCACATTTCGCCATGGCCCTTGTCATCGCAATGCTCCATGAACCGTGTCATCACAATATTTCTGGACACTTGTCGTCACAATGATCCTTGACCACATACATCTGAATATTCCATGGCCTATGTATTCACAATTTTTCATGGCCCCTGAAAACAAATTGCTCCATGTTCCCTTTCTAACAATGCTCCATGACCACTGTCAACACAGTGTCCCATGACGCTTGTCATCACAATGCTCCATGGTCCCTTTCATCACTATGCTCCATGATCCCTGTCTTCACAATGTTCTAAACAATTGTCATCACAATGCTCCATGACCCCTGTAATCACAATGCTCCATTCCCTTTTCATCACAGTGCTACAGAATTCTGGTCATCACAATATTCCATAACCGTGTCATCACAATGCTCCACGACACTTGTCATCACAATGATCCATGACCACATTCATCTGAATACCCCATGGCCTATGTATTCACAATTTTTCATGGCCCCTGAAATCAAATTACTCCATGTTCCCTTTCTAACAATGCTCCATGACCACTGTCAACACATTGTCCCATGACGCCTCTCATCACAATGCTCCATGGCCCCTTTCATCACGATGCTCCATGATCCCTGTCTTCACAATGTTCTAAACAATTGTCATCACAAAGCTCCATGACCCCTGTAATCACAATGCTCCATTCCCTTTTCATCACAGTGCTACAGAATTCTGGTCATCACAATATTCCATAACCGTGTCATCACAATGCTCTATGACCCCTGTCATCACAATGCTCCACGACACTTGTCATCACAATGATCCATAACCACATTCATCACAATGCTTCATGACCACTGTCATCACAATGCTCGATGACCCTTGTCATTACAATGCTCCATGCTGTTGTCATCAGAATGCTCCTTGGCCCCTCTAATCACAATGGTCCATGCCCTTTTTATCACAATGCTCCAGAATTCTTGTCATCATAATGTTCCATGGCCGTGTCATCACAATGCCCCATGACCCCTGTCATCAAAATGCTCCATGGCCCCTGTCATCCCAGTGCTCCATGATATCTTTCTTCACAATTCTAGATGACCACTGTCATCACAAAGCGCCATGACACCTGTCTTCACATTTCGCCATGGCCCTTGTCATCGCAATGCTCCATGAACTGTGTCATCACAATATTCCAGGACATTTTTCGTCCCAATGATCCTTGACCACGTTCATCTGAATACTCCATGGCCTATGTATTCACAATTTTTCATGGCCCCTGAAATCAAATTGCTCCATGTTCCCTTTCTAACAATGCTCCATGACCACTGTCAACACAATGTCCCATGACGCCTGTCATCACAATGCTCCATGGCCCCTTTCATCACTATGCTCCATGATCCCTGTCTTCACAATGTTCTAAAACAATTGTCATCACAATGCTCCATGACCCCTGTAATCACAATGCTCCATTCCCTTTTCATCACAGTGCTACAGAATTCTGGTCATCACAATATTCCATAACCGTGTCATCACAATGCTCTATTACACCTGTCAGCACAATGCTCCACGACACTTGTCATCACAATGATCCATGACCAAATTCATCACAATGCTTCATGACCACTGTCATCACAATGCTCGATGACCCTTGTCATCACAATGCTCCATGCCGTTGTCATCACAATGCTCCTTGGCCCCTCTAATCACAATGGTCCATGCCCTATTTATCACAATGCTCCAGAATTCTTGTCATTATAATGTTCCATGGCCGTGTCATCACAATGCCCCATGACCCCTGTAATCACAATGTTCCATGGCCCCTTTCATCCCAGTGCTCCATGATATCTTTCTTCACAATTCTAGATGACCACTGTCATCACAATGCCCCATGACACCTGTCTTCACATTTCGCCATGGCCCTTGTCATCGCAATGCTCCATGAACCGTGTCATCACAATATTCCAGGACACTTGTCATCACAATGATCCTTGACCACATTCATCTGAATACTCCATTGCCTATGTATTCACAATTTTTCATGGCCCCTGAAATCAAATTGCTCCATGTTCCCTTTCTAACAATGCTCCATGACCACTGTCAACACAATGTCCCATGACGCCTGTCATCACAATGCTCCATGGCCCTTTCATCACTATGCTCCATGATCCCTGTCTTCACAATGTTCTAGAACAATTGTCATCACAAGGCTCCATGACCCATGTAATCACAATGCTCCATTCCCTTTTCATCACAGTGCTACAGAATTTTGGTCATCACAATATTCCATAACCGTGTCATCACAATGCTCTATGACCCCTGTCATCACAATGGTCCACGACACTTTTCATCACAATGATCCATGACCACATTCATCACAATGTTTCATGACCACTGTCATCACAATGCTCGATGACCCTTGTCATCACAATGCTCCATGCCGTTGTCATCAAAATGCTCCTTGACCCCTCTAATCACAATGGTCCATGCTCTTTTTATCACAATGCTCCAGAATTCTTGTCATCATAATGTTCCATGGCCGTGTCATCACAATGCCCCATGACCCCTGTCATCACAATGCTCCATGGCCCCTGTTATCCCAGTGCTCCATGATATCTTTCTTCACAATTCTAGATGACCACTGTCATCACAATGCCCCATGACACCTGTCTTCACATTTCGCCATGGCCCTTGTCATCACAATGCTCCATGAACCGTGTCATCACAATATTCCAGGACACTTGTCGTCACAATGATCCTTGACCACATTCATCTGAATACTCCATGGCCTATGTATTCACAATTTTTCATGGCCCCTGAAATCAAATTGCTCCATGTTCCCTTTCTAACAATGCTCCATGACCACTGTCAACACATTGTCCCATGACGCCTGTCATCACAATGCTCCATGGCCCTTTCATCACTATGCTCCATGATCCCTGTCTTCACAATGTTCTAGAACAATTGTCATCACAATGCTCCATGACCCCTTTAATCACAATGCTCCATTCGCTTTTCATCACAGTGCTACAGAATTCTGGTCATCACAATATTCCATAACCGTGTCATCACAATGCTCTATGAACCCTGTCATCACAATGCTCCACGACACTTGTCATCACAATGATCCATGACCACATTCATCACAATGCTTCATGACCACTGTCATCACAATGCTCGATTACCCTTGTCATCACAATGCTCCATGCCGTTGTCATCAGAATGCTCCTTGGCCCCTCTAATCACAATGGTCCATGCCCTTTTCATCACAGTGCTACAGAATTCTGGTCATCACAATATTCCATAACCGTGTCATCACAATGCTCTATGAACCCTGTCATCACAATGCTCCACGACACTTGTCATCACAATGATCCATAACCACATTCAACACAATGCTTCATGACCACTGTCATCACAATGCTCGATGACCCTTGTCATCACAATGCTCCATGCCGTTGTCATCAGAATGCTTCTTGGCCCCTCTAATCACAATGGTCCATGCCCTTTTATCACAATGCTCCAGAATTCATGTCATCATAATGTTCCATGGCCGTGTCATCACAATGCCCCATGACCCCTGTCATCACAATGCTCCATGGCCCCTGTTATCCCAGTGCTCCATGATATCTTTCTTCACAATTCTAGATGACCACTGTCATCACAATGCCCCATGACACCTGTCTTCACATTTCGCCATGGCCCTTGTCATCACAATGCTCCATGAACCGTGTCATCACAATATTCCAGGACACTTGTCGTCACAATGATCCTTGACCACATTCATCTGAATACTCCATGGCCTATGTATTCACAATTTTTCATGGCCCCTGAAATCAAATTGCTCCATGTTCCCTTTCTAAAAATTCTCCATGACCACTGTCAACACAATGTCCCATGACGCCTGTCATCACAATGCTCCATGGCCCTTTCATCACTATGCTCCATGATCCCTGTCTTCACAATGTTCTAGAACAATTGTCATCAGAATGCTCCATGACCCCTGTAATCACAATGCTCCATTCCCTTTTCATCACAGTGCTACAGAATTTTGGTCATCACAATATTCCATAACCGTGTCATCACAATGCTCTATGACCCCTGTCATCACTATGGTCCACGACACTTGTCATTCACAATGATCCATGACCACATTCATCACAATGTTTCATGACCACTGTCATCACAATGCTCGATGACCCTTGTCATCACAATGCTCCATGCCGTTGTCATCAAAATGCTCCTTGACCCCTCTAATCACACTGGTCCATGCTCTTTTTATCACAATGCTCCAGAATTCTTGTCATCATAATGTTCCATGGCCGTGTCATCACAATGCCCCATGACCCCTGTCATCACAATGCTCCATGGCCCCTGTTATCCCAGTGCTCCATGATATCTTTCTTCACAATTCTAGATGACCACTGTCATCACAATGCCCCATGACACCTGTCTTCACATTTCGCCATGGCCCTTGTCATCACAATGCTCCATGAACCGTGTCATCACAATATTCCAGGACACTTGTCGTCACAATGATCCTTGACCACATTCATCTGAATACTCCATGGCCTATGTATTCACAATTTTTCATGGCCCCTGAAATCAAATTGCTCCATGTTCCCTTTCTAACAATGCTCCATGACCACTGTCAACACATTGTCCCATGACGCCTGTCATCACAATGCTCCATGGCCCTTTCATCACTATGCTCCATGATCTCTGTCTTCACAATGTTCTAGAACAATTGTCATCACAATGCTCCATGACCCCTTTAATCACAATGCTCCATTCGCTTTTCATCACAGTGCTACAGAATTCTGGTCATCACAATATTCCATAACCGTGTCATCACAATGCTCTATGAACCCTGTCATCACAATGCTCCACGACACTTGTCATCACAATGATCCATGACCACATTCATCACAATGCTTCATGACCACTGTCATCACAAAGCTCGATGACCCTTGTCATCACAATGCTCCATGCCGTTGTCATCAGAATGCTCCTTGGCCCCTCTAATCACAATGGTCCATGCCCTTTTTATCACAATGCTCCAGAATTCTTGTCATCATAATGTTCCATGGCCGTGTCATCACAATGCCCCATGACCCCTGTCATCACAATGCTCCATGGCCCCTGTCATCCCAGTGCTCCATGATATCTTTCTTCACAATTCTAGATGACCACTGTCATCACAATGCCCCATGACACCTGTCTTCACATTTCGCCATGGCCCTTGTCATCGCAATGCTCCATGAACCGTGTCATCACAATATTCCAGGACACTTGTCGTCACAATGATCCTTGACCACATTCATCTGAATACTCCATGGCCTATATATTCACAATTTTTCATGGCCCCTGAAATCAAATTGCTCCATGTTCCCTTTCTAACAATGCTCCATGACCACTGTCAACACATTGTCCCATGACGCCTGTCATCACAATGCTCCATGGCCCTTTCATCACTATGCTCCATGATCCCTGTCTTCACAATGTTCTAGAACAATTGTCATCACAATGCTCCATGACCCCTTTAATCACAATGCTCCATTCCCTTTTCATCACAGTGCTACAGAATTCTGGTCATCACAATATTATATAACCGTGTCATCAAAATGCTCTATGACCCCTGTCATCACAATGCTCCACGACACTTGTCATCACAATGATCCATGACCACATTCATCACAATGCTTCATGACCACTGTCATCACAATGCTCGATGACCGTTGTCATCACAATGCTCCATGCCGTTGTCATCAGAATGCTCCTTGGCCCCTCTAATCACAATGGTCCATGCCCTTTTTATCACAATGCTCCAGAATTCTTGTCATCATAATGTTCCATGGCCGTGTCATCACAATGCCCCATGACCCCTGTCATCACAATGCTCCATGGCCCCTGTCACCCCAGTGCTCCATGATATCTTTCTTCACAATTCTAGATGACCACGGTCATCACAGTGCCCCATGACCCCTGTCTTCACATTTCGCCACGGCCCTTGTCATCGCAATGCTCCATGAACCGTGTCATCACAATATTCCAGGACACTTGTCGTCACAATGATCCTTGACCACATTCATCTGAATACTCCATGGCCTATGTATTCACAATTTTTCATGGCCCCTGAAATCAAATTGCTCCATGTTCCCTTTCTAACAATGCTCCATGACCACTGTCAACACATTGTCCCATGACGCCTGTCATCACAATGCTCCATGGCCCTTTCATCACTATGCTCCATGATCCCTGTCTTCACAATGTTCTAGAACAATTGTCATCACAATGCTCCATGACCCCTTTAATCACAATGCTCCATTCGCTTTTCATCACAGTGCTACAGAATTCTGGTCATCACAATATTCCATAACCGTGTCATCACAATGCTCTATGAACCCTGTCATCACAATGCTCCACGACACTTGTCATCACAATGATCCATGACCACATTCATCACAATGCTTCATGACCACTGTCATCACAAAGCTCGATGACCCTTGTCATCACAATGCTCCATGCCGTTGTCATCAGAATGCTCCTTGGCCCCTCTAATCACAATGGTCCATGCCCTTTTTATCACAATGCTCCAGAATTCTTGTCATCATAATGTTCCATGGCCGTGTCATGACAATGACCCATGACCCCTGTCATCACAATGCTCCATGGCCCCTGTCATCCCAGTGCTCCATGATATCTTTCTTCACAATTCTAGATGACCACTGTCATCACAATGCCCCATGACACCTGTCTTCACATTTCGCCATGGCCCTTGTCATCGCAATGCTCCATGAACCGTGTCATCACAATATTCCAGGACACTTGTCGTCACAATGATCCTTGACCACATTCATCTGAATACTCCATGGCCTATATATTCACAATTTTTCATGGCCCCTGAAATCAAATTGCTCCATGTTCCCTTTCTAACAATGCTCCATGACCACTGTCAACACATTGTCCCATGACGCCTGTCATCACAATGCTCCATGGCCCTTTCATCACTATGCTCCATGATCCCTGTCTTCACAATGTTCTAGAACAATTGTCATCACAATGCTCCATGACCCCTTTAATCACAATGCTCCATTCCCTTTTCATCACAGTGCTACAGAATTCTGGTCATCACAATATTATATAACCGTGTCATCAAAATGCTCTATGACCCCTGTCATCACAATGCTCCACGACACTTGTCATCACAATGATCCATGACCACATTCATCACAATGCTTCATGACCACTGTCATCACAATGCTCGATGACCGTTGTCATCACAATGCTCCATGCCGTTGTCATCAGAATGCTCCTTGGCCCCTCTAATCACAATGGTCCATGCCCTTTTTATCACAATGCTCCAGAATTCTTGTCATCATAATGTTCCATGGCCGTGTCATCACAATGCCCCATGACCCCTGTCATCACAATGCTCCATGGCCCCTGTCACCCCAGTGCTCCATGATATCTTTCTTCACAATTCTAGATGACCACTGTCATCACAGTGCCGCATGACCCCTGTCTTCACATTTCGCCACGGCCCTTGTCATCGCAATGCTCCATGAACCGTGTCATCACAATATTCCAGGACACTTTTCCTCACAATGATCCTTGACCACATTCATCTGAATACTCCATAGCCTATGTATTCACAATTTTTCATGGCCCCTGAAATCAAATTGCTCCATGTTCCCTTTCTAACAATGCTCCATGACCACTGTCAACACAATGTCCCATGACGCCTGTCATCACAATGCTCCATGGCCCCTTTCATCACGATGCTCCATGATCCCTGTCTTCACAATGTTCTAAACAATTGTCATCACAATGCTCCATGAACCCTGTAATCACAATGCTCCATTCCCTTTTCATCACAGTGCTACAGAATTCTGGTCATCACAATATTCCATAACCGTGTCATCACAATGCTCTATGACCCCTGTCATCACAATGCTCCACGAAACTTGTCATCACAATGATCCATGACCACATTCATCACAATGCTTCATGACCACTGTCATCACAATGCTCGATGACAGTTGTCATCACAATGCTCCATGCCGTTGTCATCAGAATGCTCCTTGGCCCCTCTAATCACAATGGTCCATGCCGTTTTTATCACAATGCTCCAGAATTCTTGTCATCATAATGTTCCATGGCTGTGTCATCACAATGCCCCATGACCCCTGTCATCACAATGCTCCATGGCCCATGTTATCCCAGTGCTCCATGATATCTTTCTTCACAATTCTATATGACGACTGTCATCACAAAGCCCCATGACACCTGCCTTCACATTTCGCCATGGCCCTTGTCATCGCAATGCTCCATGAACCGTGTCATCACAATATTCCAGGACACTTGTCGTCACAATGATCCTTGACCACATACATCTGAATATTCCATGGCCTATGTATTCACAATTTTTCATGGCCCCTGAAATCAAATTGCTCCAGGTTCCCTTTCTAACAATGCTCCATGACCACTGTCAACAAATTGTCCCATGACGCCTGTCAGCACAATGCTTCATGGCCCCTTTCATCACTATGCTCCATGATCCCTCTCATCACAATGTTCTAGAACAATTTTCATCACAATGCTCCATGACCCCTGTAATCACAATGCTCCATTCCCTTTTCATCACAGTGCTACAGAATTCTGGTCATCACAATATTCCATAACCGTGTCATCACAATGCTCTATGACCCCTGTCATCACAATGCTCCACGACACTTGTCATCACAATGATCCATGACCACATTCATCACAATGCTTCATGACCACTGTCATCACAATGCTCGATGACCCTTGTCATCACAATGCTCCATGACGTTGTCATCAGAATGCTCCTTGGCCCCTCTAATCACAATGGTCCATGCCCTTTTCATCACAGTGCTACAGAATTCTGGTCATCACAATATTCCATAACCGTGTCATCACAATGCTCTATGAACCCTGTCATCACAATGCTCCACGACACTTGTCATCACAATGATCCATAACCACATTCATCACAATGCTTCATGACCACTGTCATCACAATGCTCGATGACCCTTGTCATCACAATGCTCCATGCCGTTGTCATCAGAATGCTCCTTGGCCCCTCTAATCACAATGGTCCATGCCCTTTTATCACAATGCTCCAGAATTCTTGTCATCATAATGTTCCATGGCCGTGTCATCACAATGCCCCATGAACCCTGTCATCACAATGCTCCATGGCCCCTGTCATCCCAATGCTCCATGATATCTTTCTTCACAATTCTAGATGACCACTGTCATCAGAGAGCCCCATGACACCTGTCTTCACATTTCGCCATGGCCCTTGTCATCGCAATGCTCCATGAACCGTGTCATCACAATATTCCAGGACACTTGTCATCACAATGATCCTTGACCACATTCATCTGAATACTCCATGGCCTATGTATTCACAATTTTTCATGGCCCCTGAAATCAAATTGCTCCATGTTCCCTTTCTAACAATGCTCCATGACCACTGTCAACACAATGTCCCATGACGCCTGTCATCACAATGCTCCATGGCCCTTTCATCACTATGCTCCATGATCCCTGTCTTCACAATGTTCTAGAACAATTGTCATCAGAATGCTCCATGACCCCTGTAATCACAATGCTCCATTCCCTTTTCATCACAGTGCTACAGAATTTTGGTCATCACAATATTCCATAACCGTGTCATCACAATGCTCTATGACCCCTGTCATCACAATGGTCCACGACACTTGTCATCACAATGATCCATGACCACATTCATCACAATGTTTCATGACCACTGTCATCACAATGCTCGATGACCCTTGTCATCACAATGCTCCATGCCGTTGTCATCAAAATGCTCCTTGACCGCTCTAATCACACTGGTCCATGCTCTTTTTATCACAATGCTCCAGAATTCTTGTCATCATAATGTTCCATGGCCGTGTCATCACAATGCCCCATGACCCCTTTCATCACAATGCTCCATGGCCCCTGTTATCCCAGTGCTCCATGATATCTTTCTTCACAATTCTAGATGACCACTGTCATCACAATGCCCCATGACACCTGTCTTCACATTTCGCCATGGCCCTTGTCATCACAATGCTCCATGAACCGTGTCATCACAATATTCCAGGACACTTGTCGTCACAATGATCCTTGACCACATTCATCTGAATACTCCATGGCCTATGTATTCACAATTTTTCATGGCCCCTGAAATCAAATTGCTCCATGTTCCCTTTCTAACAATGCTCCATGACCACTGTCAACACATTGTCCCATGACGCCTGTCATCACAATGCTCCATGGCCCTTTCATCACTATGCTCCATGATCCCTGTCTTCACAATGTTCTAGAACAATTGTCATCACAATGCTCCATGACCCCTTTAATCACAATGCTCCATTCGCTTTTCATCACAGTGCTACAGAATTCTGGTCATCACAATATTCCATAACCGTGTCATCACAATGCTCTATGGACCCTGTCATCACAATGCTCCACGACACTTGTCATCACAATGATCCATGACCACATTCATCACAATGCTTCATGACCACTGTCATCACAAAGCTCGATGACCCTTGTCATCACAATGCTCCATGCCGTTGTCATCAGAATGCTCCTTGGCCCCTCTAATCACAATGGTCCATGCCCTTTTTATCACAATGCTCCAGAATTCTTGTCATCATAATGTTCCATGGCCGTGTCATCACAATGCCCCATGACCCCTGTCATCACAATGCTCCATGGCCCCTGTCATCCCAGTGCTCCATGATATCTTTCTTCACAATTCTAGATGACCACTGTCATCACAATGCCCCATGACACCTGTCTTCACATTTCGCCATGGCCCTTGTCATCACAATGCTCCATGAACCGTGTCATCACAATATTCCAGGACACTTGTCGTCACAATGATCCTTGACCACATTCATCTGAATACTCCATGGCCTATGTATTCACAATTTTTCATGGCCCCTGAAATCAAATTGCTCCATGTTCCCTTTCTAACAATGCTCCATGACCACTGTCAACACATTGTCCCATGACGCCTGTCATCACAATGCTCCATGGCCCTTTCATCACTATGCTCCATGATCCCTGTCTTCACAATGTTCTAGAACAATTGTCATCACAATGCTCCATGACCCCTTTAATCACAATGCTCCATTCCCTTTTCATCACAGTGCTACAGAATTCTGGTCATCACAATATTATATAACCGTGTCATCAAAATGCTCTATGACCCCTGTCATCACAATGCTCCACGACACTTGTCATCACAATGATCCATGACCACATTCATCACAATGCTTCATGACCACTGTCATCACAATGCTCGATGACCCTTGTCATCACAATGCTCCATGCCGTTGTCATCAGAATGCTCCTTGGCCCCTCTAATCACAATGGTCCATGCCCTTTTTATCACAATGCTCCAGAATTCTTGTCATCATAATGTTCCATGGCCGTGTCATCACAATGCCCCATGACCCCTGTCATCACAATGCTCCATGGCCCCTGTCATCCCAGTGCTCCATGATATCTTTCTTCACAATTCTAGATGACCACTGTCATCACAATGCCCCATGACACCTGTCTTCACATTTCGCCATGGCCCTTGTCATCACAATGCTCCATGAACCGTGTCATCACAATATTCCAGGACACTTGTCGTCACAATGATCCTTGACCACATTCATCTGAATACTCCATGGCCTATGTATTCACAATTTTTCATGGCCCCTGAAATCAAATTGCTCCATGTTCCCTTTCTAACAATGCTCCATGACCACTGTCAACACATTGTCCCATGACGCTTGTCATCACAATGCTCCATGACCCCTTTCATCACTATGCTCCATGATCCCTGTCTTCACAATGTTCTAAACAATTGTCATCACAATGCTCCATGACCCCTGTAATCACAATGCTCCATTCCCTTTTCATCACAGTGCTACAGAATTCTGGTCATCACAATATTCCATAACCGTGTCATCACAATGCTCTATGACCCCTGTCATCACAATGCTCCACGAAACTTGTCATCACAATGATCCATGACCACATTCATCACAATGCTTCTTGACCACTGTCATCACAATGCTCGATGACACTTGTCATCACAATGCTCCATGCCGTTGTCATCAGAATGCTCCTTGGCCCCTCTAATCACAATGGTCCATGCCGTTTTTATCACAATGCTCCAGAATTCTTGTCATCATAATGTTCCATGGCTGTGTCATCACAATGCCCCATGACCCCTGTCATCACAATGCTCCATGGCCCATGTTATCCCAGTGCTCCATGATATCTTTCTTCACAATTCTAGATGACGACTGTCATCACAAAGCCCCATGACACCTGCCTTCACATTTCGCCATGGCCCTTGTCATCGCAATGCTCCATGAACCGTGTCATCACAATATTCCAGGACACTTGTCGTCACAATGATCCTTGACCACATACATCTGAATATTCCATGGCCAATGTATTCACAATTTTTCATGGCCCCTGAAATCAAATTGCTCCAGGTTCCCTTTCTAACAATGCTCCATGACCACTGTCAACACATTGTCCCATGACGCCTGTCATCACAATGCTTCATGGCCCCTTTCATCACTATGCTCCATGATCCCTGTCATCACAATGTTCTAGAACAATTTTCATCAGAATGCTCCATGACCCCTGTAATCACAATGCTCCATTCCCTTTTCATCACAGTGCTACAGAATTTTGGTCATCACAATATTCCATAACCGTGTCATCACAATGCTCTATGACCCCTGTCATCACAATGGTCCACGACACTTGTCATCACAATGATCCATGACCACATTCATCACAATGTTTCATGACCACTGTCATCACAATGCTCGATGACCCTTGTCATCACAATGCTCCATGCCGTTGTCATCAAAATGCTCCTTGACCGCTCTAATCACACTGGTCCATGCTCTTTTTATCACAATGCTCCAGAATTCTTGTCATCATAATGTTCCATGGCCGTGTCATCACAATGCCCCATGACCCCTTTCATCACAATGCTCCATGGCCCCTGTTATCCCAGTGCTCCATGATATCTTTCTTCACAATTCTAGATGACCACTGTCATCACAATGCCCCATGACACCTGTCTTCACATTTCGCCATGGCCCTTGTCATCACAATGCTCCATGAACCGTGTCATCACAATATTCCAGGACACTTGTCGTCACAATGATCCTTGACCACATTCATCTGAATACTCCATGGCCTATGTATTCACAATTTTTCATGGCCCCTGAAATCAAATTGCTCCATGTTCCCTTTCTAACAATGCTCCATGACCACTGTCAACACATTGTCCCATGACGCCTGTCATCACAATGCTCCATGGCCCTTTCATCACTATGCTCCATGATCCCTGTCTTCACAATGTTCTAGAACAATTGTCATCACAATGCTCCATGACCCCTTTAATCACAATGCTCCATTCGCTTTTCATCACAGTGCTACAGAATTCTGGTCATCACAATATTCCATAACCGTGTCATCACAATGCTCTATGGACCCTGTCATCACAATGCTCCACGACACTTGTCATCACAATGATCCATGACCACATTCATCACAATGCTTCATGACCACTGTCATCACAAAGCTCGATGACCCTTGTCATCACAATGCTCCATGCCGTTGTCATCAGAATGCTCCTTGGCCCCTCTAATCACAATGGTCCATGCCCTTTTTATCACAATGCTCCAGAATTCTTGTCATCATAATGTTCCATGGCCGTGTCATCACAATGCCCCATGACCCCTGTCATCACAATGCTCCATGGCCCCTGTCATCCCAGTGCTCCATGATATCTTTCTTCACATTTCTAGATGACCACTGTCATCACAATGCCCCATGACACCTGTCTTCACATTTCGCCATGGCCCTTGTCATCACAATGCTCCATGAACCGTGTCATCACAATATTCCAGGACACTTGTCGTCACAATGATCCTTGACCACATTCATCTGAATACTCCATGGCCTATGTATTCACAATTTTTCATGGCCCCTGAAATCAAATTGCTCCATGTTCCCTTTCTAACAATGCTCCATGACCACTGTCAACACATTGTCCCATGACGCCTGTCATCACAATGCTCCATGGCCCTTTCATCACTATGCTCCATGATCCCTGTCTTCACAATGTTCTAGAACAATTGTCATCACAATGCTCCATGACCCCTTTAATCACAATGCTCCATTCCCTTTTCATCACAGTGCTACAGAATTCTGGTCATCACAATATTATATAACCGTGTCATCAAAATGCTCTATGACCCCTGTCATCACAATGCTCCACGACACTTGTCATCACAATGATCCATGACCACATTCATCACAATGCTTCATGACCACTGTCATCACAATGCTCGATGACCCTTGTCATCACAATGCTCCATGCCGTTGTCATCAGAATGCTCCTTGGCCCCTCTAATCACAATGGTCCATGCCCTTTTTATCACAATGCTCCAGAATTCTTGTCATCATAATGTTCCATGGCCGTGTCATCACAATGCCCCATGACCCCTGTCATCACAATGCTCCATGGCCCCTGTCATCCCAGTGCTCCATGATATCTTTCTTCACAATTCTAGATGACCACTGTCATCACAATGCCCCATGACACCTGTCTTCACATTTCGCCATGGCCCTTGTCATCACAATGCTCCATGAACCGTGTCATCACAATATTCCAGGACACTTGTCGTCACAATGATCCTTGACCACATTCATCTGAATACTCCATGGCCTATGTATTCACAATTTTTCATGGCCCCTGAAATCAAATTGCTCCATGTTCCCTTTCTAACAATGCTCCATGACCACTGTCAACACATTGTCCCATGACGCTTGTCATCACAATGCTCCATGACCACTTTCATCACTATGCTCCATGATCCCTGTCTTCACAATGTTCTAAACAATTGTCATCACAATGCTCCATGACCCCTGTAATCACAATGCTCCATTCCCTTTTCATCACAGTGCTACAGAATTCTGGTCATCACAATATTCCATAACCGTGTCATCACAATGCTCTATGACCCCTGTCATCACAATGCTCCACGAAACTTGTCATCACAATGATCCATGACCACATTCATCACAATGCTTCTTGACCACTGTCATCACAATGCTCGATGACACTTGTCATCACAATGCTCCATGCCGTTGTCATCAGAATGCTCCTTGGCCCCTCTAATCACAATGGTCCATGCCGTTTTTATCACAATGCTCCAGAATTCTTGTCATCATAATGTTCCATGGCTGTGTCATCACAATGCCCCATGACCCCTGTCATCACAATGCTCCATGGCCCATGTTATCCCAGTGCTCCATGATATCTTTCTTCACAATTCTAGATGACGACTGTCATCACAAAGCCCCATGACACCTGCCTTCACATTTCGCCATGGCCCTTGTCATCGCAATGCTCCATGAACCGTGTCATCACAATATTCCAGGACACTTGTCGTCACAATGATCCTTGACCACATACATCTGAATATTCCATGGCCTATGTATTCACAATTTTTCATGGCCCCTGAAATCAAATTGCTCCAGGTTCCCTTTCTAACAATGCTCCATGACCACTGTCAACACATTGTCCCATGACGCCTGTCATCACAATGCTTCATGGCCCCTTTCATCACTATGCTCCATGATCCCTGTCATCACAATGTTCTAGAACAATTTTCATCACAATGCTCCATGACCCCTGTAATCACAATGCTCCATTCCCTTTTCATCACAGTGCTACAGAATTCTGGTCATCACAATATTCCATAACCGTGTCATCACAATGCTCTATGACCCCTGTCATCACAATGCTCCACGACACTTGTCATCACAATGATCCATGACCACATTCATCACAATGCTTCATGACCACTGTCATCACAATGCTCGATGACCCTTGTCATCACAATGCTCCATGACGTTGTCATCAGAATGCTCCTTGGCCCCTCTAATCACAATGGTTCATGCCCTATTTATCACAATGCTCCAGAATTCTTGTCATCATAATGTTCCATTGCCGTGTCATCACAATGCCCAATGACCCCTGTCATCACAATGCTCCATGGCCCCTGTCATCCCAGTGCTCCATGATAACTTTCTTCACAATTCTAGATGACCACTGTCATCAGAGAGCCCCATGACACCTGTCTTCACATTTCGCCATGGCCCTTGTCATCGCAATGCTCCATGAACCGTGTCATCACAATATTCCAGGACACTTGTCATCACAATGATCCTTGACCACATTCATCTGAATACTCCATGGCCTATGTATTCACAATTTTTCATGGCCCCTGAAATCAAATTGCTCCATGTTCCCTTTCTAACAATGCTCCATGACCACTGTCAACACAATGTCCCATGACGCCTGTCATCACAATGCTCCATGGCCCTTTCATCACTATGCTCCATGATCCCTGTCTTCACAATGTTCTAGAACAATTGTCATCACAAGGCTCAATGACCCATGTAATCACAATGCTCCATTCCCTTTTCATCACAGTGCTACAGAATTTTGGTCATCACAATATTCCATAACCATGTCATCACAATGCTCTATGACCCCTGTCATCACAATGGTCCACGACACTTGTCATCACAATGATCCATGACCACATTCATCACAATGTTTCATGACCACTGTCATCAAAATGCTCCTTGACCCCTCTAATCACAATGGTCCATGCTCTTTTTATCACAATGCTCCAGAATTCTTGTCATCATAATGTTCCATGGCCGTGTCATCACAATGCCCCATGACCCCTGTCATCACAATGCTCCATGGCCCCTGTTATCCCAGTGCTCCATGATATCTTTCTTCACAATTCTAGATGACCACTGTCATCACAATGCCCCATGACACCTGTCTTCACATTTCGCCATGGCCCTTGTCATCACAATGCTCCATGAACCGTGTCATCACAATATTCCAGGACACTTGTCGTCACAATGATCCTTGACCACATTCATCTGAATACTCCATGGCCTATGTATTCACAATTTTTCATGGCCCCTGAAATCAAATTGCTCCATGTTCCCTTTCTAACAATGCTCCATGACCACTGTCAACACATTGTCCCATGACGCCTGTCATCACAATGCTCCATGGCCCTTTCATCACTATGCTCCATGATCCCTGTCTTCACAATGTTCTAGAACAATTGTCATCACAATGCTCCATGACCCCTTTAATCACAATGCTCCATTCGCTTTTCATCACAGTGCTACAGAATTCTGGTCATCACAATATTCCATAACCGTGTCATCACAATGCTCTATGAACCCTGTCATCACAATGCTCCACGACACTTTTCATCACAATGATCCATGACCACATTCATCACAATGCTTCATGACCACTGTCATCACAAAGCTCGATGACCCTTGTCATCACAATGCTCCATGCCGTTGTCATCAGAATGCTCCTTGGCCCCTCTAATCACAATGGTCCATGCCCTTTTTATCACAATGCTCCAGAATTCTTGTCATCATAATGTTCCATGGCCGTGTCATCACAATGCCCCATGACCCCTGTCATCACAATGCTCCATGGCCCCTGTCATCCCAGTGCTCCATGATATCTTTCTTCACAATTCTAGATGACCACTGTCATCACAATGCCCCATGACACCTGTCTTCACATTTCGCCATGGCCCTTGTCATCACAATGCTCCATGAACCGTGTCAACACAATATTCCAGGACACTTGTCGTCACAATGATCCTTGACCACATTCATCTGAATACTCCATGGCCTATGTATTCACAATTTTTCATGGCCCCTGAAATCAAATTGCTCCATGTTCCCTTTCTAACAATGCTCCATGACCACTGTCAACACATTGTCCCATGACGCTTGTCATCACAATGCTCCATGACCCCTTTCATCACTATGCTCCATGATCCCTGTCTTCACAATGTTCTAAACAATTGTCATCACAATGCTCCATGACCCCTGTAATCACAATGCTCCATTCCCTTTTCATCACAGTGCTACAGAATTCTGGTCATCACAATATTCCATAACCGTGTCATCACAATGCTCTATGATCCCTGTCATCACAATGCTCCACGACACTTGTCATCACAATGATTCATGACCACACTCATCTGAATACTCCATGGCCTATGTATTCACAATTTTTCATGGCCCCTGAATTCAAATTGCTCCATGTTCCCTTTCTAACAATGCTCCATGACCACTGTCAACACATTGTCCCATGATGCCTGTCATCACAATGCTCCATGGCCCTTTCATCACTATGCTCCATGTTCCCTGTCTTCACAATGTTCTAGAACAATTGTCATCACAATGCTCCATGACCCCTTTAATCACAATGCTCCATTCCCTTTTGATCACAGTGCTACAGAATTCTGGTCATCACAATATTCCATAACCGTGTCATCACAATGCTCTATGAACCCTGTCATCACAATGCTCCACGACACTTGTCATCACAATGATCCATAACCACATTCATCACAATGCTTCATGACCACTGTCATCACAATGCTCGATGACCCTTGTCATCACAATGCTCCATGCCGTTGTCATCAGAATGCTCCTTGGCCCCTCTAATCACAATGGTCCATGCCCTTTTATCACAATGCTCCAGAATTCTTGTCATCATAATGTTCCATGGCCGTGTCATCACAATGACCCATGACCCCTGTCATCACAATGCTCCATGGCCCCTGTCATCCCAATGCTCCATGATATCTTTCTTCACAATTCTAGATGACCACTGTCATCAGAGAGCCCCATGACACCTGTCTTCACATTTCGCCATGGCCCTTGTCATCGCAATGCTCCATGAACCGTGTCATCACAATATTCCAGGACACTTGTCATCACAATGATCCTTGACCACATTCATCTGAATACTCCATGGCCTATGTATTCACAATTTTTCATGGCCCCTGAAATCAAATTGCTCCATGTTCCCTTTCTAACAATGCTCCATGACCACTGTCAACACAATGTCCCATGACGCCTGTCATCACAATGCTCCATGGCCCTTTCATCACTATGCTCCATGATCCCTGTCTTCACAATGTTCTAGAACAATTGTCATCACAATGCTCCATGACCCCTGTAATCACAATGCTCCATTCCCTTTTCATCACAGTGCTACAGAATTCTGGTCATCACAATATTCCATAACCGTGACATCAAAATGCTCTATGACCCCTGTCATCACAATGCTCCACGACACTTGTCATCACAATGATGCATGACCACATTCATCACAATGCTTCATGACCACTGTCATCACAATGCTCGATGATCCTTGTCATCACAATGCTCCATGCCGTTGTCATCAGAATGCTCCTTGGCACCTCTAATCACAATGGTCCATGCCCTTTTTATCACAATGCTCCAGAATTCTTGTCATCATAATGTTCCATGGCCGTGTCATCACAATGCCCAATGACCCCTGTCATCACAATGCTCCATGGCCCCTGTCATCCCTGTGCTCCATGATATCTTTCTTCACAATTCTAGATGACCACTGTCATCACAATGCCCCATGACAACTGTCTTCACATTTCGCCATGGCCCTTGTCATCACAATGCTCCATGAACCGTGTCATCACAATATTCCAGGACACTTGTCGTCACAATGATCCTTGACCACATTCATCTGAATACTCCATGGCCTATGTATTCACAATTTTTCATGGCCCCTGAAATCAAATTGCTCCATGTTCCCTTTCTAACAATGCTCCATGACCACTGTCAACACATTGTCCCATGACGCCTGTCATCACAATGCTCCATGGCCCTTTCATCACTATGCTCCATGATCCCTGTCTTCACAATGTTCTAGAACAATTGTCATCACAATGCTCCATGACCCCTTTAATCACAATGCTCCATTCGCTTTTCATCACAGTGCTACAGAATTCTGGTCATCACAATATTCCATAACCGTGTCATCACAATGCTCTATGAACCCTGTCATCACAATGCTCCACGACACTTGTCATCACAATGATCCATGACCACATTCATCACAATGCTTCATGACCACTGTCATCACAATGCTCGATGACCCTTGTCATCACAATGCTCCATGCCGTTGTCATCAGAATGCTCCTTGGCCCCTCTAATCACAATGGTCCATGCCCTTTTATCACAATGCTCCAGAATTCTTGTCATCATAATGTTCCATGGCCGTGTCATCACAATGCCCCATGAACCCTGTCATCACAATGCTCCATGGCCCCTGTCATCCCAATGCTCCATGATATCTTTCTTCACAATTCTAGATGACCACTGTCATCAGAGAGCCCCATGACACCTGTCTTCACATTTCGCCATGGCCCTTGTGATCGCAATGCTCCATGAACCGTGTCATCACAATATTCCAGGACACTTGTCATCACAATGATCCTTGACCACATTCATCTGAATACTCCATGGCCTATGTATTCACAATTTTTCATGGCCCCTGAAATCAAATTGCTCCATGTTCCCTTTCTAACAATGCTCCATGACCACTGTCAACACAATGTCCCATGACGCCTGTCATCACAATGCTCCATGGCCCTTTCATCACTATGCTCCATGATCCCTGTCTTCACAATGTTCTAGAACAATTGTCATCACAATGCTCCATGACCCCTGTAATCACAATGCTCCATTCCCTTTTCATCACAGTGCTACAGAATTCTGGTCATCACAATATTCCATAACCGTGACATCAAAATGCTCTATGACCCCTGTCATCACAATGCTCCACGACAGTTGTCATCACAATGATTCATGACCACATTCATCTGAATACTCCATGGCCTATGTATTCACAATTTTTCATGGCTCCTGAAATCAAAATGCTCCAGGTTCCCTTTCTAACAGTGCTCCATGACCACTGTCAACACAATGTCCCATGACGCCTGTCATCACAATGCTCCATGGCCCCTTTCATCACTATGCTCCATGATCCCTGTCATCACAATGTTCTAGAACAATTGTCATCACAATGCTCCATGACCCCTTTAATCACAATGCTCCATTCCCTTTTCATCACAGTGCTACAGAATTCTGGTCATCACAATATTCCATAACCGTGTCATCACAATGCTCTATGAACCATGTCATCACAATGCTCCACGACACTTGTCATCACAATGATCCATAACCACATTCATCACAATGCTTCATGACAACTGTCATCACAATGCTCGATGACCCTTGTCATCACAATGCTCCATGCCGTTGTCATCAGAATGCTCCTTGGCCCCTCTAATCACAATGTTCCATGCCCTTTTATCACAATGCTCCAGAATTCTTGTCATCATAATGTTCCATGGCCGTGTCATCACAATGCCCCATGAACCCTGTCATCACAATGCTCCATGGCCCCTGTCATCCCAATGCTCCATGATATCTTTCTTCACAATTCTAGATGACCACTGTCATCAGAGAGCCCCATGACACCTGTCTTCACATTTCGCCATGGCCCTTGTCATCGCAATGCTCCATGAACCGTGTCATCACAATATTCCAGGACACTTGTCATCACAATGATCCTTGACCACATTCATCTGAATACTCCATGGCCTATGTATTCACAATTTTTCATGGCCCCTGAAATCAAATTGCTCCATGTTCCCTTTCTAACAATGCTCCATGACCACTGTCAACACAATGTCCCATGACGCCTGTCATCACAATGCTCCATGGCGCTTTCATCACTATGCTCCATGATCCCTGTCTTCACAATGTTCTAGAACAATTGTCATCACAAGGCTCCATGACCCATGTAATCACAATGCTCCATTCCCTTTTCATCACAGTGCTACAGAATTTTGGTCATCACAATATTCCATAACCGTGTCATCACAATGCTCTATGACCCCTGTCATCACAATGGTCCACGACACTTGTCATCACAATGATCCATGACCACATTCATCACAATGTTTCATGACCACTGTCATCAAAATGCTCGATGATCCTTGTCATCACAATGCTCCATGCCGTTGTCATCAAAATGCTCCTTGACCCCTCTAATCACACTGGTCCATGCTCTTTTTATCACAATGCTCCAGAATTCTTGTCATCATAATGTTCCATGGCCGTGTCATCACAATGCCCCATGACCCCTGTCATCACAATGCTCCATGGCCCCTGTCATCCCAGTGCTCCATGATATCTTTCTTCACAATTCTAGATGACCACTGTCATCACAATGCCCCATGACACCTGTCTTCACATTTCGTCATGGCCCTTGTCATCACAATGCTCCATGAACCGTGTCATCACAATATTCCAGGACACTTGTCGTCACAATGATCCTTGACCACATTCATCTGAATACTCCATGGCCTATGTATTCACAATTTTTCATGGCCCCTGAAATCAAATTGCTCCATGTTCCCTTTCTAACAATGCTCCATGACCACTGTCAACACATTGTCCCATGACGCCTGTCATCACAATGCTCCATGGCCCTTTCATCACTATGCTCCATGATCCCTGTCTTCACAATGTTCTAGAACAATTGTCATCACAATGCTCCATGACCCCTTTAATCACAATGCTCCATTCCCTTTTCATCACAGTGCTACAGAATTCTGGTCATCACAATATTATATAACCGTGTCATCAAAATGCTCTATGACCCCTGTCATCACAATGCTCCACGACACTTGTCATCACAATGATCCATGACCACATTCATCACAATGCTTCATGACCACTGTCATCACAATGCTCGATGACCCTTGTCATCACAATGCTCCATGCAGTTGTCATCAGAATGCTCCTTGGCCCCTCTAATCACAATGGTCCATGCCCTTTTTATCACAATGCTCCAGAATTCTTGTCATCATAATGTTCCATGGCCGTGTCATCACAATGCCCCATGACCCCTGTCATCACAATGCTCCATGGCCCCTGTCATCCCAGTGCTCCATGATATCTTTCTTCACAATTCTAGATGACCACTGTCATCACAATGCCCCATGACACCTGTCTTCACATTTCGCCATGGCCCTTGTCATCACAATGCTCCATGAACCGTGTCATCACAATATTCCAGGACACTTGTCGTCACAATGATCCTTGACCACATTCATCTGAATACTCCATGGCCTATGTATTCACAATTTTTCATGGCCCCTGAAATCAAATTGCTCCATGTTCCCTTTCTAACAATGCTCCATGACCACTGTCAACACATTGTCCCATGACGCTTGTCATCACAATGCTCCATGACCCCTTTCATCACTATGCTCCATGATCCCTGTCTTCACAATGTTCTAAACAATTGTCATCACAATGCTCCATGACCCCTGTAATCACAATGCTCCATTCCCTTTTCATCACAGTGCTACAGAATTCTGGTCATCACAATATTCCATAACCGTGTCATCACAATCCTCTATGATCCCTGTCATCACAATGCTCCACGACACTTGTCATCACAATGATCATGACCACACTCATCTGAATACTCCATGGCCTATGTATTCACAATTTTTCATGGCCCCTGAAATCAAAATGCTCCATGTTCCCTTTCTAACAATGCTCCATGACCACTGTCAACACAATGTCCCATGATGCCTGTCATCACAATGCTCCATGGCCCCTTTCATCACTATGCTCCATGATCCCTGTCATCACAATATTCTAGAACAATTGTCATCACAATGCTCCATGACCCCTGTTATCCCAGTGCTCCGTGATATCTTTCTTTACAATTCTAGATGACCACTGTCATCACAATGCCCCATGACACCTCTCTTCACATTTCGCCATGGCCCTTGTCATCGCAATGCTCCATGAACCGTGTCATCACAATATTCCAGGACACATTTCGTCACAATAATCCTTGACCACATTCATCTGAATACTCCATGGCCTATGTATTCACAATTTTTCATGGCCCCTGAAATCAAATTGCTCCATATTCCCTTTCTAACAATGCTCCATGACCACTGTCAACACAATGTCCCATGACGCCTGTCATCACAATGCTCCATGGCCCCTTTCATCACTATGCTCCATGATCCCTGTCATCGCAATGTTCTAGAACAATTGTCATCACAATGCTCCATGCCCCTGTAATCACAATGCTCCATTCCCTTATCATCACAGTGTTACAGAATTCTGGTCATCACAATATTCCTAAACCGTGTCATCACAATGCTCTATGACACCTGTCATCACAATGCTCCACGACACTTTTCATCACAATGATCCATAACCACTTTCATCACAATGCTTCATGACCACTGTCATCACAATGCTCGATGACCCTTGTCATCACAATGCTCCATGCCGTTGTCATCAGAATGCTCCTTGGCCCCTCTAATCACAATGGTCCATGCCCTTTTTATCACAATGCTCCAGAATTCTTGTCATCATAATGTTCCATGGCCGTGTCATCACAATGCCCCATGAACCCTGTCATCACAATGCTCCATGGCCCCTGTCATCCCAGTGCTCCATGATATCTTTCTTCACAATTCTAGATGACCACTGTCATCACAATGCCCCATGACACCTTTCTTTACATTTCGCCATGGCCCTTTTCATCGCAATGCTCCATGAACCGTGTCATCACAATATTCCAGGACACTTTTCATCACAATGATCCTTGACCACATTCATCTGAATACTCCATGGCCTATGAATTCACAATTTTTCATTGCCCCTGAAATTAAATTGCTCCATGTTCCCTTTCTAACAATACTCCATGACCACTATCAACACAATGTCCCATAAGCCTGTCATCACAATGCTCCATGGCCCCTTTCATCACTATGCTCCATGATCCCTGTCTTCACAATGTTCTAAACTATTGTCATCACAATGCTCCATGACCCCTGTAATCACAATGCTCCATTCCCTTTTCATCACAGTGCTACAGAATTTTGGTCATCACAATATTCCATAACCGTGTCATCACAATGCTCTATGACCCCTGTCATCACAATGGTCTACGACACTTGTCATCACAATGATCCATGACCACATTCATCACAATGTTTCATGACCACTGTCATCACAATGCTCGATGACCCTTGTCATCACAATGCTCCATGCCGTTGTCATCAAAATGCTCCTTGACCCCTCTAATCACACTGGTCCATGCTCTTTTTATCACAATGCTCCAGAATTCTTGTCATCATAATGTTCCATGGCCGTGTCATCACAATGCCCCATGACCCCTTTCATCACAATGCTCCATGGCCCCTGTTATCCCAGTGCTCCATGATATCTTTCTTCACAATTCTAGATGACCACTGTCATCACAATGCCCCATGACACCTGTCTTCACATTTCGCCATGGCCCTTGTCATCACAATGCTCCATGAACCGTGTCATCACAATATTCCAGGACACTTGTCGTCACAATGATCCTTGACCACATTCATCTGAATACTCCATGGCCTATGTATTCACAATTTTTCATGGCCCCTGAAATCAAATTGCTCCATGTTCCCTTTCTAACAATGCTCCATGACCACTGTCAACACATTGTCCCATGACGCCTGTCATCACAATGCTCCATGGCCCTTTCATCACTATGCTCCATGATCCCTGTCTTCACAATGTTCTAGAACAATTGTCATCACAATGCTCCATGACCCCTTTAATCACAATGCTCCATTCGCTTTTCATCACAGTGCTACAGAATTCTGGTCACCACAATATTCCATAACCGTGTCATCACAATGCTCTATGGACCCTGTCATCACAATGCTCCACGACACTTGTCATCACAATGATCCATGACCACATTCATCACAATGCTTCATGACCACTGTCATCACAAAGCTCGATGACCCTTGTCATCACAATGCTCCATGCCGTTGTCATCAGAATGCTCCTTGGCCCCTCTAATCACAATGGTCCATGCCCTTTTTATCACAATGCTCCAGAATTCTTGTCATCATAATGTTCCATGGCCGTGTCATCACAATGCCCCATGACCCCTGTCATCACAATGCTCCATGGCCCCTGTCATCCCAGTGCTCCATGATATCTTTCTTCACAATTCTAGATGACCACTGTCATCACAATGCCCCATGACACCTGTCTTCACATTTCGCCATGGCCCTTGTCATCACAATGCTCCATGAACCGTGTCATCACAATATTCCAGGACACTTGTCGTCACAATGATCCTTGACCACATTCATCTGAATACTCCATGGCCTATGTATTCACAATTTTTCATGGCCCCTGAAATCAAATTGCTCCATGTTCCCTTTCTAACAATGCTCCATGACCACTGTCAACACATTGTCCCATGACGCCTGTCATCACAATGCTCCATGGCCCTTTCATCACTATGCTCCATGATCCCTGTCTTCACAATGTTCTAGAACAATTGTCATCACAATGCTCCATGACCCCTTTAATCACAATGCTCCATTCCCTTTTCATCACAGTGCTACAGAATTCTGGTCATCACAATATTATATAACCGTGTCATCAAAATGCTCTATGACCCCTGTCATCACAATGCTCCACGACACTTGTCATCACAATGATCCATGACCACATTCATCACAATGCTTCATGACCACTGTCATCACAATGCTCGATGACCCTTGTCATCACAATGCTCCATGCCGTTGTCATCAGAATGCTCCTTGGCCCCTCTAATCACAATGGTCCATGCCCTTTTTATCACAATGCTCCAGAATTCTTGTCATCATAATGTTCCATGGCCGTGTCATCACAATGCCCCATGACCCCTGTCATCACAATGCTCCATGGCCCCTGTCATCCCAGTGCTCCATGATATCTTTCTTCACAATTCTAGATGACCACTGTCATCACAATGCCCCATGACACCTGTCTTCACATTTCGCCATGGCCCTTGTCATCACAATGCTCCATGAACCGTGTCATCACAATATTCCAGGACACTTGTCGTCACAATGATACTTGACCACATTCATCTGAATACTCCATGGCCTATGTATTCACAATTTTTCATGGCCCCTGAAATCAAATTGCTCCATGTTCCCTTTCTAACAATGCTCCATGACCACTGTCAACACATTGTCCCATGACGCTTGTCATCACAATGCTCCATGACCCCTTTCATCACTATGCTCCATGATCCCTGTCTTCACAATGTTCTAAACAATTGTCATCACAATGCTCCATGACCCCTGTAATCACAATGCTCCATTCCCTTTTCATCACAGTGCTACAGAATTCTGGTCATCACAATATTCCATAACCGTGTCATCACAATGCTCTATGACCCCTGTCATCACAATGCTCCACGAAACTTGTCATCACAATGATCCATGACCACATTCATCACAATGCTTCATGACCACTGTCATCACAATGCTCGATGACACTTGTCATCACAATGCTCCATGCCGTTGTCATCAGAATGCTCCTTGGCCCCTCTAATCACAATGGTCCATGCCGTTTTTATCACAATGCTCCAGAATTCTTGTCATCATAATGTTCCATGGCTGTGTCATCACAATGCCCCATGACCCCTGTCATCACAATGCTCCATGGCCCATGTTATCCCAGTGCTCCATGATATCTTTCTTCACAATTCTAGATGACGACTGTCATCACAAAGCCCCATGACACCTGCCTTCACATTTCGCCATGGCCCTTGTCATCGCAATGCTCCATGAACCGTGTCATCACAATATGCCAGGACACTTGTCGTCACAATGATCCTTGACCACATACATCTGAATATTCCATGGCCTATGTATTCACAATTTTTCATGGCCCCTGAAATCAAATTGCTCCAGGTTCCCTTTCTAACAATGCTCCATGACCACTGTCAACACATTGTCCCATGACGCCTGTCATCACAATGCTTCATGGCCCCTTTCATCACTATGCTCCATGATCCCTGTCATCACAATGTTCTAGAACAATTTTCATCACAATGCTCCATGACCCCTGTAATCACAATGCTCCATTCCCATTTCATCACAGTGCTACAGAATTCTGGTCATCACAATATTCCATAACCGTGTCATCACAATGCTCTATGACCCCTGTCATCACAATGCTCCACGACACTTGTCATCACAATGATCCATGACCACATTCATCACAATGCTTCATGACCACTGTCATCACAATGCTCGATGACCCTTGTCATCACAATGCTCCATGACGTTGTCATCAGAATGCTCCTTGGCCCCTCTAATCACAATGGTCCATGCCCTATTTATCACAATGCTCCAGAATTCTTGTCATCATAATGTTCCATGGCCGTGTCATCACAATGCCCAATGACCCCTGTCATCACAATGCTCCATGGCCCCTGTCATCCCAGTGCTCCATGATAACTTTCTTCACAATTCTAGATGACCACTGTCATCAGAGAGCCCCATGACACCTGTCTTCACATTTCGCCATGGCCCTTGTCATCGCAATGCTCCATGAACCGTGTCATCACAATATTCCAGGACACTTGTCATCACAATGATCCTTGACCACATTCATCTGAATACTCCATGGCCTATGTATTCACAATTTTTCATGGCCCCTGAAATCAAATTGCTCCATGTTCCCTTTCTAACAATGCTCCATGACCACTGTCAACACAATGTCCCATGACGCCTGTCAGCACAATGCTCCATGGCCCTTTCATCACTATGCTCCATGATCCCTGTCTTCACAATGTTCTAGAACAATTGTCATCAGAATGCTCCATGACCCCTGTAATCACAATGGTCCATTCCCTTTTCATCACAGTGCTACAGAATTTTGGTCATCACAATATTCCATAACCATGTCATCACAATGCTCTATGACCCCTGTCATCACAATGGTCCACGACACTTGTCATCACAATGATCCATGACCACATTCATCACAATGTTTCATGACCACTGTCATCAAAATGCTCCTTGACCCCTCTAATCACAATGGCCCATGCTCTTTTTATCACAATGCTCCAGAATTCTTGTCATCATAATGTTCCATGGCCGTGTCATCACAATGCCCCATGACCCCTGTCATCACAATGCTCCATGGCCCCTGTTATCCCAGTGCTCCATGATATCTTTCTTCACAATTCTAGATGACCACTGTCATCACAATGCCCCATGACACCTGTCTTCACATTTCGCCATGGCCCTTGTCATCACAATGCTCCATGAACCGTGTCATCACAATATTCCAGGACACTTGTCGTCACAATGATCCTTGACCACATTCATCTGAATACTCCATGGCCTATGTATTCACAATTTTTCATGGCCCCTGAAATCAAATTGCTCCATGTTCCCTTTCTAACAATGCTCCATGACCACTGTCAACACATTGTCCCATGACGCCTGTCATCACAATGCTCCATGGCCCTTTCATCACTATGCTCCATGATCCCTGTCTTCACAATGTTCTAGAACAATTGTCATCACAATGCTCCATGACCCCTTTAATCACAATGCTCCATTCGCTTTTCATCACAGTGCTACAGAATTCTGGTCATCACAATATTCCATAACCGTGTCATCACAATGCTCTATGAACCCTGTCATCACAATGCTCCACGACACATGTCATCACAATGATCCATAACCACATTCATCACAATGCTTCATGACCACTGTCATCACAATGCTCGTTGACCTTTGTCATCACAATGCTCCATGCCGTTGTCATCAGAATGCTCCTTGGCCCCTCTAATCACAATGGTCCATGCCCTTTTATCACAATGCTCCAGAATTCTTGTCATCATAATGTTCCATGGCCGTGTCATCACAATGCCCCATGAACCCTGTCATCACAATGCTCCATGGCCCCTGTCATCCCAATGCTCCATGATATCTTTCTTCACAATTCTAGATGACCACTGTCATCAGAGAGCCCCATGAAACCTGTCTTCACATTTCGCCATGGCCCTTGTCATCGCAATGCTCCATGAACCGTGTCATCACAATATTCCAGGACACTTGTCATCACAATGATCCTTGACCACATTCATCTGAATACTCCATGGCCTATGTATTCACAATTTTTCATGGCCCCTGTAACCAAATTGCTCCATGTTCCCTTTCTAACAATGCTCCATGACCACTGTCAACACAATGTCCCATGACGCCTGTCATCACAATGCTCCATGGCCCTTTCATCACTATGCTCCATGATCCCTGTCTTCACAATGTTCTAGAACAATTGTCATCAGAATGCTCCATGACCCCTGTAATCACAATGCTCCATTCCCTTTTCATCACAGTGCTACAGAATTTTGGTCATCACAATATTCCATAACCGTGTCATCACAATGCTCTATGACCCCTGTCATCACAATGGTCCACGACACTTGTCATCACAATGATCCATGACCACATTCATCACAATGTTTCATGACCACTGTCATCACAATGCTCGATGACCCTTGTCATCACAATGTTCCATGCCGTTGTCATCAAAATGCTCCTTGACCCCTCTAATCACACTGGTCCATGCTCTTTTTATCACAATGCTCCAGAATTCTTGTCATCATAATGTTCCATGGCCGTGTCATCACAATGCCCCATGACCCCTGTCATCACAATGCTCCATGGCCCCTGTTATCCCAGTGCTCCATGATATCTTTCTTCACAATTCTAGATGACCACTGTCATCACAATGCCCCATGACACCTGTCTTCACATTTCGCCATGGCCCTTGTCATCACAATGCTCCATGAACCGTGTCATCACAATATTCCAGGACACTTGTCGTCACAATGATCCTTGACCACATTCATCTGAATACTCCATGGCCTATGTATTCACAATTTTTCATGGCCCCTGAAATCAAATTGCTCCATGTTCCCTTTCTAACAATGCTCCATGACCACTGTCAACACATTGTCCCATGACGCCTGTCATCACAATGCTCCATGGCCCTTTCATCACTATGCTCCATGATCCCTGTCTTCACAATGTTCTAGAACAATTGTCATCACAATGCTCCATGACCCCTTTAATCACAATGCTCCATTCGCTTTTCATCACAGTGCTACAGAATTCTGGTCACCACAATATTCCATAACCGTGTCATCACAATGCTCTATGGACCCTGTCATCACAATGCTCCACGACACTTGTCATCACAATGATCCATGACCACATTCATCACAATGCTTCATGACCACTGTCATCACAAAGCTCGATGACCCTTGTCATCACAATGCTCCATGCCGTTGTCATCAGAATGCTCCTTGGCCCCTCTAATCACAATGGTCCATGCCCTTTTTATCACAATGCTCCAGAATTCTTGTCATCATAATGTTCCATGGCCGTGTCATCACAATGCCCCATGACCCCTGTCATCACAATGCTCCATGGCCCCTGTCATCCCAGTGCTCCATGATATCTTTCTTCACAATTCTAGATGACCACTGTCATCACAATGCCCCATGACACCTGTCTTCACATTTCGCCATGGCCCTTGTCATCACAATGCTCCATGAACCGTGTCATCACAATATTCCAGGACACTTGTCGTCACAATGATCCTTGACCACATTCATCTGAATACTCCATGGCCTATGTATTCACAATTTTTCATGGCCCCTGAAATCAAATTGCTCCATGTTCCCTTTCTAACAATGCTCCATGACCACTGTCAACACATTGTCCCATGACGCCTGTCATCACAATGCTCCATGGCCCTTTCATCACTATGCTCCATGATCCCTGTCTTCACAATGTTCTAGAACAATTGTCATCACAATGCTCCATGACCCCTTTAATCACAATGCTCCATTCCCTTTTCATCACAGTGCTACAGAATTCTGGTCATCACAATATTATATAACCGTGTCATCAAAATGCTCTATGACCCCTGTCATCACAATGCTCCACGACACTTGTCATCACAATGATCCATGACCACATTCATCACAATGCTTCATGACCACTGTCATCACAATGCTCGATGACCCTTGTCATCACAATGCTCCATGCCGTTGTCATCAGAATGCTCCTTGGCCCCTCTAATCACAATGGTCCATGCCCTTTTTATCACAATGCTCCAGAATTCTTGTCATCATAATGTTCCATGGCCGTGTCATCACAATGCCCCATGACCCCTGTCATCACAATGCTCCATGGCCCCTGTCATCCCAGTGCTCCATGATATCTTTCTTCACAATTCTAGATGACCACTGTCATCACAATGCCCCATGACACCTGTCTTCACATTTCGCCATGGCCCTTGTCATCACAATGCTCCATGAACCGTGTCATCACAATATTCCAGGACACTTGTCGTCACAATGATACTTGACCACATTCATCTGAATACTCCATGGCCTATGTATTCACAATTTTTCATGGCCCCTGAAATCAAATTGCTCCATGTTCCCTTTCTAACAATGCTCCATGACCACTGTCAACACATTGTCCCATGACGCTTGTCATCACAATGCTCCATGACCCCTTTCATCACTATGCTCCATGATCCCTGTCTTCACAATGTTCTAAACAATTGTCATCACAATGCTCCATGACCCCTGTAATCACAATGCTCCATTCCCTTTTCATCACAGTGCTACAGAATTCTGGTCATCACAATATTCCATAACCGTGTCATCACAATGCTCTATGACCCCTGTCATCACAATGCTCCACGAAACTTGTCATCACAATGATCCATGACCACATTCATCACAATGCTTCATGACCACTGTCATCACAATGCTCGATGACACTTGTCATCACAATGCTCCATGCCGTTGTCATCAGAATGCTCCTTGGCCCCTCTAATCACAATGGTCCATGCCGTTTTTATCACAATGCTCCAGAATTCTTGTCATCATAATGTTCCATGGCTGTGTCATCACAATGCCCCATGACCCCTGTCATCACAATGCTCCATGGCCCATGTTATCCCAGTGCTCCATGATATCTTTCTTCACAATTCTAGATGACGACTGTCATCACAAAGCCCCATGACACCTGCCTTCACATTTCGCCATGGCCCTTGTCATCGCAATGCTCCATGAACCGTGTCATCACAATATGCCAGGACACTTGTCGTCACAATGATCCTTGACCACATACATCTGAATATTCCATGGCCTATGTATTCACAATTTTTCATGGCCCCTGAAATCAAATTGCTCCAGGTTCCCTTTCTAACAATGCTCCATGACCACTGTCAACACATTGTCCCATGACGCCTGTCATCACAATGCTTCATGGCCCCTTTCATCACTATGCTCCATGATCCCTGTCATCACAATGTTCTAGAACAATTTTCATCACAATGCTCCATGACCCCTGTAATCACAATGCTCCATTCCCATTTCATCACAGTGCTACAGAATTCTGGTCATCACAATATTCCATAACCGTGTCATCACAATGCTCTATGACCCCTGTCATCACAATGCTCCACGACACTTGTCATCACAATGATCCATGACCACATTCATCACAATGCTTCATGACCACTGTCATCACAATGCTCGATGACCCTTGTCATCACAATGCTCCATGACGTTGTCATCAGAATGCTCCTTGGCCCCTCTAATCACAATGGTCCATGCCCTATTTATCACAATGCTCCAGAATTCTTGTCATCATAATGTTCCATGGCCGTGTCATCACAATGCCCAATGACCCCTGTCATCACAATGCTCCATGGCCCCTGTCATCCCAGTGCTCCATGATAACTTTCTTCACAATTCTAGATGACCACTGTCATCAGAGAGCCCCATGACACCTGTCTTCACATTTCGCCATGGCCCTTGTCATCGCAATGCTCCATGAACCGTGTCATCACAATATTCCAGGACACTTGTCATCACAATGATCCTTGACCACATTCATCTGAATACTCCATGGCCTATGTATTCACAATTTTTCATGGCCCCTGAAATCAAATTGCTCCATGTTCCCTTTCTAACAATGCTCCATGACCACTGTCAACACAATGTCCCATGACGCCTGTCATCACAATGCTCCATGGCCCTTTCATCACTATGCTCCATGATCCCTGTCTTCACAATGTTCTAGAACAATTGTCATCAGAATGCTCCATGACCCCTGTAATCACAATGGTCCATTCCCTTTTCATCACAGTGCTACAGAATTTTGGTCATCACAATATTCCATAACCATGTCATCACAATGCTCTATGACCCCTGTCATCACAATGGTCCACGACACTTGTCATCACAATGATCCATGACCACATTCATCACAATGTTTCATGACCACTGTCATCAAAATGCTCCTTGACCCCTCTAATCACAATGGCCCATGCTCTTTTTATCACAATGCTCCAGAATTCTTGTCATCATAATGTTCCATGGCCGTGTCATCACAATGCCCCATGACCCCTGTCATCACAATGCTCCATGGCCCCTGTTATCCCAGTGCTCCATGATATCTTTCTTCACAATTCTAGATGACCACTGTCATCACAATGCCCCATGACACCTGTCTTCACATTTCGCCATGGCCCTTGTCATCACAATGCTCCATGAACCGTGTCATCACAATATTCCAGGACACTTGTCGTCACAATGATCCTTGACCACATTCATCTGAATACTCCATGGCCTATGTATTCACAATTTTTCATGGCCCCTGAAATCAAATTGCTCCATGTTCCCTTTCTAACAATGCTCCATGACCACTGTCAACACATTGTCCCATGACGCCTGTCATCACAATGCTCCATGGCCCTTTCATCACTATGCTCCATGATCCCTGTCTTCACAATGTTCTAGAACAATTGTCATCACAATGCTCCATGACCCCTTTAATCACAATGCTCCATTCGCTTTTCATCACAGTGCTACAGAATTCTGGTCATCACAATATTCCATAACCGTGTCATCACAATGCTCTATGAACCCTGTCATCACAATGCTCCACGACACATGTCATCACAATGATCCATAACCACATTCATCACAATGCTTCATGACCACTGTCATCACAATGCTCGTTGACCTTTGTCATCACAATGCTCCATGCCGTTGTCATCAGAATGCTCCTTGGCCCCTCTAATCACAATGGTCCATGCCCTTTTATCACAATGCTCCAGAATTCTTGTCATCATAATGTTCCATGGCCGTGTCATCACAATGCCCCATGAACCCTGTCATCACAATGCTCCATGGCCCCTGTCATCCCAATGCTCCATGATATCTTTCTTCACAATTCTAGATGACCACTGTCATCAGAGAGCCCCATGAAACCTGTCTTCACATTTCGCCATGGCCCTTGTCATCGCAATGCTCCATGAACCGTGTCATCACAATATTCCAGGACACTTGTCATCACAATGATCCTTGACCACATTCATCTGAATACTCCATGGCCTATGTATTCACAATTTTTCATGGCCCCTGTAACCAAATTGCTCCATGTTCCCTTTCTAACAATGCTCCATGACCACTGTCAACACAATGTCCCATGACGCCTGTCATCACAATGCTCCATGGCCCTTTCATCACTATGCTCCATGATCCCTGTCTTCACAATGTTCTAGAACAATTGTCATCAGAATGCTCCATGACCCCTTTAATCACAATGCTCCATTCGCTTTTCATCACAGTGCTACAGAATTCTGGTCATCACAATATTCCATAACCGTGTCATCACAATGCTCTATGAACCCTGTCATCACAATGCTCCACGACACTTGTCATCACAATGATCCATGGCCACATTCATCACAATGCTTCATGACCACTGTCATCACAAAGCTCGATGACCCTTGTCATCACAATGCTCCATGCCGTTGTCATCAGAATGCTCCTTGGCCCCTCTAATCACAATGGTCCATGCCCTTTTTATCACAATGCTCCAGAATTCTTGTCATCATAATGTTCCATGGCCGTGTCATCACAATGCCCCATGACCCCTGTCATCACAATGCTCCATGGCCCCTGTCATCCCAGTGCTCCATGATATCTTTCTTCACAATTCTAGATGACCACTGTCATCACAATGCCCCATGACACCTGTCTTCACATTTCGCCATGGCCCTTGTCATCACAATGCTCCATGAACCGTGTCATCACAATATTCCAGGACACTTGTCGTCACAATGATCCTTGACCACATTCATCTGAATACTCCATGGCCTATGTATTCACAATTTTTCATGGCCCCTGAAATCAAATTGCTCCATGTTCCCTTTCTAACAATGCTCCATGACCACTGTCAACACATTGTCCCATGACGCCTGTCATCACAATGCTCCATGGCCCTTTCATCACTATGCTCCATGATCCCTGTCTTCACAATGTTCTAGAATAATTGTCATCACAATGCTCCATGACCCCTTTAATCACAATGCTCCATTCCCTTTTCATCACAGTGCTACAGAATTCTGGTCATCACAATATTATATAACCGTGTCATCAAAATGCTCTATGACCCCTGTCATCACAATGCTCCACGACACTTGTCATCACAATGATCCATGACCACATTCATCACAATGCTTCATGACCACTGTCATCACAATGCTCGATGACCCTTGTCATCACAATGCTCCATGCCGTTGTCATCAGAATGCTCCTTGGCCCCTCTAATCACAATGGTCCATGCCCTTTTTATCACAATGCTCCAGAATTCTTGTCATCATAATGTTCCATGGCCGTGTCATCACAATGCCCCATGACCCCTGTCATCACAATGCTCCATGGCCCCTGTCATCCCAGTGCTCCATGATATCTTTCTTCACAATTCTAGATGACCACTGTCATCACAATGCCCCATGACACCTGTCTTCACATTTCGCCATGGCCCTTGTCATCACAATGCTCCATGAACCGTGTCATCACAATATTCCAGGACACTTGTCGTCACAATGATCCTTGACCACATTCATCTGAATACTCCATGGACTATGTATTCACAATTTTTCATGGCCCCTGAAATCAAATTGCTCCATGTTCCCTTTCTAACAATGCTCCATGACCACTGTCAACACATTGTCCCATGACGCTTGTCATCACAATGCTCCATGACCCCTTTCATCACTATGCTCCATGATCCCTGTCTTCACAATGTTCTAAACAATTGTCATCACAATGCTCCATGACCCCTGTAATCACAATGCTCCATTCCCTTTTCATCACAGTGCTACAGAATTCTGGTCATCACAATATTCCATAACCGTGTCATCACAATGCTCTATGATCCCTGTCATCACAATGCTCCACGACACTTGTCAGCACAATGATTCATGACCACACTCATCTGAATACTCCATGGCCTATGTATTCACAATTTTTCATGGCCCCTGAAATCAAAATGCTCCATGTTCCCTTTCTAACAATGCTCCATGACCACTGTCAACACAATGTCCCATGATGCCTGTCATCACAATGCTCCATGGCCCCTTTCATCACTATGCTCCATGATCCCTGTCATCACAATATTCTAGAACAATTGTCATCACAATGCTCCATGACCCCTTTAATCACAATGCTCCATTCCCTTTTCATCACAGTGCTACAGAATTCTGGTCATCACAATATTCCATAACCGTGTCATCACAATGCTCTATGACCCCAGTCATCACAATGGTCCACGACACTTGTCATCACAATGATCCATGACCACATTCATCACAATGCTTCATGACCACTGTCATCACAATGCACGATGACCCTTGTCATCACAATGCTCCATGCCGTTGTCATCAGAATGCTACTTGGCCACTCTAATCACAATGGTCCATGCCCTTTTTATCACAATGCTCCAGAATTCTTGTCATCATAATGTTCCATGGCCGTGTCATCACAATGCCCCATGACCCCTGTCATCACAATGCTCCATGGCCCCTGTCATCCCACTGCTCCATGATATCTTTCTTCACAATTCTAGGTGACCACTGTCATCACAAAGCCCCATGACACCTGTCTTCACATTTCACCATGGCCCTTGTCATCGCAATGCTCCATGAACTGTGTCATCACAATATTCCAAGACACTTGTCGTCACAATGATCCTTGACCACATTCATCTGAATACTCCATGGCCTATGTATTCACAATTTTTCATGGCCCCTGAAATCAAATTGCTCCATGTTCCCTTTCTAACAATGCTCCATGACCACTGTCAACACAATGTCCCATGACGCCTGTCATCACAATGCTCCATGGCCCCTTTCATCACTATGCTCCATGATCCCTGTCTTCACAATGTTGTAAACAATTGTCATCACAATGCTCCATGACCCCTGTAATCACAATGCTCCATTCCCTTTTCATCACAGTGCTACAGAATTCTGGTCATCACAATATTCCATAACCGTGTCATCACAATGCTCCATGACCCCTGTCATCACAATGCTCCACGACACTTGTCATCACAATGATTCATGACCACATTGATCTGAATACTCCATGGCCTATGTATTCACAATTTTTCATGGCCCCTGAAATCAAATTGCTCCATGTTCCCTTTCTAACAATGCTCCATGACCACTGTCAACACATTGTCCCATGACGCCTGTCATCACAATGCTCCATGGCCCTTTCATCAATATGCTCCATGATCCCTGTCTTCACAATGTTCTAGAACAATTGTCATCACAATGCTCCATGACCCCTTTAATCACAGTGCTCCATTCCCTTTTTATCCCAGTGCTACAGAATTCTGGTCATCACAATATTCCATAACCGTGTCATCACAATGCTCTATGACCCCTGTCATCACAATGCTCCACGACACTTGTCATCACAATGATCCATGACCACATTCATCACAATGTTTCATGACCACTGTCATCACAATGCTCGATGACCCTTGTCATCACAATGCTCCATGCCGTTGTCATCAAAATGCTCCTTGACCCCTCTAATCACAATGGTCCATGCTCTTTTTATCACAATGCTCCAGAATTCTTGTCATCATAATGTTCCATGGCCGTGTCATCACAATGCCCCATGACCCCTGTCATCACAATGCTCCATGGCCCCTGTTATCCCAGTGCTCCATGATATCTTTCTTCACAATTCTAGATGACCACTGTCATCACAATGCCCCATGACACCTGTCTTCACATTTCGCCATGGCCCTTGTCATCACAATGCTCCATGAACCGTGTCATCACAATATTCCAGGACACTTGTCGTCACAATGATCCTTGACCACATTCATCTGAATACTCCATGGCCTATGTATTCACAATTTTTCATGGCCCCTGAAATCAAATTGCTCCATGTTCCCTTTCTAACAATGCTCCATGACCACTGTCAACACATTGTCCCATGACGCCTGTCATCACAATGCTCCATGGCCCTTTCATCACTATGCTCCATGATCCCTGTCTTCACAATGTTCTAGAACAATTGTCATCACAATGCTCCATGACCCCTTTAATCACAATGCTCCATTCCCTTTTCATCACAGTGCTACAGAATTCTGGTCATCACAATATTCCATAACCGTGTCATCACAATGCTCTATGACCCCTGTCATCACAATGCTCCACGACACTTGTCATCACAATGATCCATGACCACATTCATCACAATGCTTCATGACCACTGTCATCACAATGCTCGATGATCCTTGTCATCACAATGCTCCATGCCGTTGTCATCAGAATGCTCCTTGGCCCCTCTAATCACAATGGTCCATGCCCTTTTTATCACAATGCTCCAGAATTCTTGTCATCATAATGTTCCATGGCCGTGTCATCACAATGCCCCATGACCCCTGTCATCACAATGCCCCATGACCCCTGTCATCACAATGCTCCATGGCCCCTGTCATCCCACTGCTCCATGATATCTTTCTTCACAATTCTAGGTGACCACTGTCATCACAAAGCCCCATGACACCTGTCTTCACATTTCACCATGGCCCTTGTCATCGCAATGCTCCATGAACTGTGTCATCACAATATTCCAAGACACTTGTCGTCACAATGATCCTTGACCACATTCATCTGAATACTCCATGGCCTATGTATTCACAATTTTTCATGGCCCCTGAAATCAAATTGCTCCATGTTCCCTTTCTAACAATGCTCCATGACCACTGTCAACACAATGTCCCATGACGCCTGTCATCACAATGCTCCATGGCCCCTTTCATCACTATGCTCCATGATCCCTGTCTTCACAATGTTGTAAACAATTGTCATCACAATGCTCCATGACCCCTGTAATCACAATGCTCCATTCCCTTTTCATCACAGTGCTACAGAATTCTGGTCATCACAATATTCCATAACCGTGTCATCACAATGCTCCATGACCCCTGTCATCACAATGCTCCACGACACTTGTCATCACAATGATTCATGACCACATTGATCTGAATACTCCATGGCCTATGTATTCACAATTTTTCATGGCCCCTGAAATCAAATTGCTCCATGTTCCCTTTCTAACAATGCTCCATGACCACTGTCAACACATTGTCCCATGACGCCTGTCATCACAATGCTCCATGGCCCTTTCATCAATATGCTCCATGATCCCTGTCTTCACAATGTTCTAGAACAATTGTCATCACAATGCTCCATGACCCCTTTAATCACAGTGCTCCATTCCCTTTTTATCCCAGTGCTACAGAATTCTGGTCATCACAATATTCCATAACCGTGTCATCACAATGCTCTATGACCCCTGTCATCACAATGCTCCACGACACTTGTCATCACAATGATCCATGACCACATTCATCACAATGTTTCATGACCACTGTCATCACAATGCTCGATGACCCTTGTCATCACAATGCTCCATGCCGTTGTCATCAAAATGCTCCTTGACCCCTCTAATCACAATGGTCCATGCTCTTTTTATCACAATGCTCCAGAATTCTTGTCATCATAATGTTCCATGGCCGTGTCATCACAATGCCCCATGACCCCTGTCATCACAATGCTCCATGGCCCCTGTTATCCCAGTGCTCCATGATATCTTTCTTCACAATTCTAGATGACCACTGTCATCACAATGCCCCATGACACCTGTCTTCACATTTCGCCATGGCCCTTGTCATCACAATGCTCCATGAACCGTGTCATCACAATATTCCAGGACACTTGTCGTCACAATGATCCTTGACCACATTCATCTGAACACTCCATGGCCTATGTATTCACAATTTTTCATGGCCCCTGAAATCAAATTGCTCCATGTTCCCTTTCTAACAATGCTCCATGACCACTGTCAACACATTGTCCCATGACGCCTGTCATCACAATGCTCCATGGCCCTTTCATCACTATGCTCCATGATCCCTGTCTTCACAATGTTCTAGAACAATTGTCATCACAATGCTCCATGACCCCTTTAATCACAATGCTCCATTCCCTTTTCATCACAGTGCTACAGAATTCTGGTCATCACAATATTCCATAACCGTGTCATCACAATGCTCTATGACCCCTGTCATCACAATGCTCCACGACACTTGTCATCACAATGATCCATGACCACATTCATCACAATGCTTCATGACCACTGTCATCACAATGCTCGATGATCCTTGTCATCACAATGCTCCATGCCCGTTGTCATCAGAATGCTCCTTGGCCCCTCTAATCACAATGGTCCATGCCCTTTTTATCACAATGCTCCAGAATTCTTGTCATCATAATGTTCCATGGCCGTGTCATCACAATGCCCCATGACCCCTGTCATCACAATGCTCCATGGCCCCTGTCATCCCAGTGCTCCATGATAACTTTCTTCACAATTCTAGATGACCACTGTCATCACAATGCCCCATGACACCTGTCTTCACATTTCGCCATGGCCATTGTCATCAAAATGCTCCATGAACCGTGTCATCTCAATATTCCAGGACACTTGTCGTCACAATGATCCTTGACCACATTCATCTGAATAATCCATGGCCTATGTATTCACAATTTTCATGGCCCCTGAATTCAAATTGCTCCATGTTCCCTTTCTAACAATGCTCCATGACCACTGTCAACACATTGTCCCATGATGCCTGTCATCACAATGCTCCATGGCCCTTTCATCACTATGCTCCATGTTCCCTGTCTTCACAATGTTCTAGAACAATTGTCATCACAATGCTCCATGACCCCTTTAATCACAATGCTCCATTCCCTTTTCATCACAGGGCTACAGAATTCTGGTCATCACAATATTCCATAAACGTGTCATCACAATGCTCTATGAACCCTGTCATCACAATGCTCCACGACACTTGTCATCACAATGATCCATAACCACATTCATCACAATGCTTCATGACCACTGTCATCACAATGCTCGATGACCCTTGTCATCACAATGCTCCATGCCGTTGTCATCAGAATGCTCCTTGGCCCCTCTAATCACAATGGTCCATGCCCTTTTATCACAATGCTCCAGAATTCTTGTCATCATAATGTTCCATGGCCGTGTCATCACAATGCCCCATGAACCCTGTCATCACAATGCTCCATGGCCCCTGTCATCCCAATGCTCCATGATATCTTTCTTCACAATTCTAGATGACCACTGTCATCAGAGAGCCCCATGACACCTGTCTTCACATTTCGCCATGGCCCTTGTCATCGCAATGCTCCATGAACCGTGTCATCACAATATTCCAGGACACTTGTCATCACAATGATCCTTGACCACATTCATCTGAATACTCCATGGCCTATGTATTCACAATTTTTCATGGCCCCTGAAATCAAATTGCTCCATGTTCCCTTTCTAACAATGCTCCATGACCACTGTCAACACAATGTCCCATGACGCCTGTCATCACAATGCTCCATGGCCCTTTCATCACTATGCTCCATGATCCCTGTCTTCACAATGCTCTAGAACAATTGTCATCAGAATGCTCCATGACCCCTGTAATCACAATGCTCCATTCCCTTTTCATCACAGTGCTACAGAATTTTGGTCATCACAATATTCCATAACCGTGTCATCACAATGCTCTATGACCCCTGTCATCACAATGGTCCACGACACTTGTCATCACAATGATCCATGACCACATTCATCACAATGCTTCATGACCACTGTCATCACAATGCTCGATGACCCTTGTCATCACAATGCTCCATGCCGTTGTCATCAAAATGCTCCTTGACCCCTCTAATCACAATGGTCCATGCCCTTTTTATCACAATGCTCCAGAATTCTTGTCATCATAATGTTCCATGGCCGTGTCATCACAATGCCCCATGACCCCTGTTATCACAATGCTCCATGGCCCCTGTCATCCCAGTGCTCCATGATATCTTTCTTCACAATTCTAGATGACCACTGTCATCACAATGCCCCATGACACCTGTCTTCACATTTCGCCATGGCCCTTGTCATCACAATGCTCCATGAACCGTGTCATCACAATATTCCAGGACACTTGTCGTCACAATGATCCTTGACCACATTCATCTGAATAATCCATGGCCTATGTATTCACAATTTTTCATGGCCCCTGAATTCAAATTGCTCCATGTTCCCTTTCTAACAATGCTCCATGACCACTGTCAACACATTGTCCCATGATGCCCGTCATCACAATGCTCCATGGCCCTTTCATCACTATGCTCCATGTTCCCTGTCTTCACAATGTTCTAGAACAATTGTCATCACAATGCTCCATGACCCCTTTAATCACAATGCTCCATTCCCTTTTCATCACAGTGCTACAGAATTCTGGTCATCACAATATTCCATAACCGTGTCATCACAATGCTCTATGAACCCTGTCATCACAATGCTCCACGACACTTGTCATCACAATGATCCATAACCACATTCATCACAATGCTTCATGACCACTGTCATCACAATGCTCGATGACCCTTGTCATCACAATGCCCCATGCCGTTGTCATCAGAATGCTCCTTGGCCCCTCTAATCACAATGGTCCATGCCCTTTTATCACAATGCTCCAGAATTCTTGTCATCATAATGTTCCATGGCCGTGTCATCACAATGACCCATGACCCCTGTCATCACAATGCTCCATGGCCCCTGTCATCCCAATGCTCCATGATATCTTTCTTCACAATTCTAGATGACCACTGTCATCAGAGAGCCCCATGACACCTGTCTTCACATTTCGCCATGGCCCTTGTCATCGCAATGCTCCATGAACCGTGTCATCACAATATTCCAGGACACTTGTCATCACAATGATCCTTGACCACATTCATCTGAATACTCCATGGCCTATGTATTCACAATTTTTCATGGCCCCTGAAATCAAATTGCTCCATGTTCCCTTTCTAACAATGCTCCATGACCACTGTCAACACAATGTCCCATGACGCCTGTCATCACAATACTCCATGGCCCTTTCATCACTATGCTCCATGATCCCTGTCTTCACAATGTTCTAGAACAATTGTCATCAGAATGCTCCATGACCCCTGTAATCACAATGCTCCATTCCCTTTTCATCACAGTGCTACAGAATTCTGGTCATCACAATATTCCATAACCGTGACATCAAAATGCTCTATGACCCCTGTCATCACAATGCTCCACGACACTTGTCATCACAATGATCCATGACCACATTCATCACAATGCTTCATGACCACTGTCATCACAATGCTCGATGATCCTTGTCATCACAATGCTCCATGCCGTTGTCATCAGAATGCTCCTTGGCACCTCTAATCACAATGGTCCATGCCCTTTTTATCACAATCCTCCAGAATTCTTGTCATCATAATGTTCCATGGCCGTGTCATCACAATGCCCAATGACCCCTGTCATCACAATGCTCCATGGCCCCTGTCATCCCTGTGCTCCATGATATCTTTCTTCACAATTCTAGATGACCACTGTCATCACAATGCCCCATGAAAACTGTCTTCACATTTCGCCAAGGCCCTTGTCATCACAATGCTCCATGAACCGTGTCATCACAATATTCCAGGACACTTGTCGTCACAATGATCCTTGACCACATTCATCTGAATACTCCATGGCCTATGTATTCACAATTTTTCATGGCCCCTGAAATCAAATTGCTCCATGTTCCCTTTCTAACAATGCTCCATGACCACTGTCAACACATTGTCCCATGACGCCTGTCATCACAATGCTCCATGGCCCTTTCATCACTATGCTCCATGATCCCTGTCTTCACAATGTTCTAGAACAATTGTCATCACAATGCTCCATGACCCCTTTAATCACAATGCTCCATTCGCTTTTCATCACAGTGCTACAGAATTCTGGTCATCACAATATTCCATAACCGTGTCATCCCAATGCTCTATGAACACTGTCATCACAATGCTCCACGACACTTGTCATCACAATGATCCATGACCACATTCATCACAATGCTTCATGACCACTGTCATCACAATGCTCGATGACCCTTGTCATCACAATGCTCCATGACGTTGTCATCAGAATGCTCCTTGGCCCCTCTAATCACAATGGTCCATGCCCTTTTATCACAATGCTCCAGAATTCTTGTCATCATAATGTTCCATGGCCGTGTCATCACAATGCCCCATGAACCCTGTCATCACAATGCTCCATGGCCCCTGTCATCCCAATGCTCCATGATATCTTTCTTCACAATTCTAGATGACCACTGTCATCAGAGAGCCCCATGACACCTGTCTTCACATTTCGCCATGGCCCTTGTCATCGCAATGCTCCATGAACCGTGTCATCACAATATTCCAGGACACTTGTCATCACAATGATCCTTGACCACATTCATCTGAATACTCCATGGCCTATGTATTCACAATTTTTCATGGCCCCTGAAATCAAATTGCTCCATGTTCCCTTTCTAACAATGCTCCATGACCACTGTCAACACATTGTCCCATGACGCCTGTCATCACAATGCTCCATGGCGCTTTCATCACTATGCTCCATGATCCCTGTCTTCACAATGTTCTAAACAATTGTCATCACAATGCTCCATGACCCCTGTAATCACAATGCTCCATTCCCTTTTCATCACAGTGCTACAGAATTCTGGTCATCACAATATTCCATAACCGTGTCATCACAATCCTCTATGATCCCTGTCATCACAATGCTCCACGACACTTGTCATCACAATGATCATGACCACACTCATCTGAATACTCCATGGCCTATGTATTCACAATTTTTCATGGCCCCTGAAATCAAAATGCTCCATGTTCCCTTTCTAACAATGCTCCATGACCACTGTCAACACAATGTCCCATGATGCCTGTCATCACAATGCTCCATGGCCCCTTTCATCACTATGCTCCATGATCCCTGTCATCACAATATTCTAGAACAATTGTCATCACAATGCTCCATGACCCCTGTTATCGCAGTGCTCCGTGATATCTTTCTTTACAATTCTAGATGACCACTGTCATCACAATGCCCCATGACACCTCTCTTCACATTTCGCCATGGCCCTTGTCATCGCAATGCTCCATGAACTGTGTCATCACAATATTCCAGGACACATTTCGTCACAATAATCCTTGACCACATTCATCTGAATACTCCATGGCCTATGTATTCACAATTTTTCATGGCCCCTGAAATCAAATTGCTCCATATTCCCTTTCTAACAATGCTCCATGACCACTGTCAACACAATGTCCCATGACGCCTGTCATCACAATGCTCCATGGCCCCTTTCATCACTATGCTCCATGATCCCTGTCATCGCAATGTTCTAGAACAATTGTCATCACAATGCTCCATGACCCCTGTAATCACAATGCGCCATTCCCTTATCATCACAGTGTTACAGAATTCTGGTCATCACAATATTCCTAAACCGTGTCATCACAATGCTCTAAGACACCTGTCATCACAATGCTCCACGACACTTTTCATCACAATGATCCATAACCACTTTCATCACAATGCTTCATGACCACTGTCATCACAATGCTCGATGACCCTTGTCATCACAATGCTCCATGCCGTTGTCATCAGAATGCTCCTTGGCCCCTCTAATCACAATGGTCCATGCCCTTTTTATCACAATGCTCCAGAATTCTTGTCATCATAATGTTCCATGGCCGTGTCATCACAATGCCCCATGACCCCTGTCATCACAATGCTCCATGGCCCCTGTCATCCCAGTGCTCCATGATATCTTTCTTCACAATTCTAGATGACCCCTGTCATCACAATGCCCCATGACACCTGTCTTCACATTTCGCCATGGCCCTTGTCATCACAATGCTCCATGAACCGTGTCATCACAATATTCCAGGACACTTGTCGTCACAATGATCCTTGACCACATTCATCTGAATACTCCATGGCCTATGTATTCACAATTTTTCATGGCCCCTGAAATTAAATTGCTCCATGTTCCCTTTCTAACAATACTCCATGACCACTATCAACACAATGTCCCATAAGCCTGTCATCACAATGCTCCATGGCCCCTTTCATCACTATGCTCCATGATCCCTGTCTTCACAATGTTCTAAACTATTGTCATCACAGTGCTCCATGACCCTTGTAATCACAATTCTCCATTCCCATTTCATCGCAGTGCTACAGAATTCTGGTCATCACAATATTCCATAACCGTGTCATCACAATGCTCTATGACCCCAGTCATCACAATGCTCCACGACACTTGTCATCACAATGATCCATGAGCACATTCATCACAATGCTTCATGACCACTGTCATCACAATGCACGATGACCCTTGTCATCACAATTCTCCATGCCGTTGTCATCAGAATGCTCCTTGGCCTCTCTAATCACAATGGTCCATGCCTTTTTATCACAATGCTCCAGAATTCTTGTCATCATAATGTTCCATGGCCGTGTCATCACAATGCCCCATGACCCCTGTCATCACAATGCTCCATGGCCCCTGTCATCCCACTGCTCCATGATATCTTTCTTCACAATTCTAGATGACCACTGTCATCACAATGCCCCATGACACCTGTCTTCACATTTCGCAATGGCCCTTGTCATCGTAATGCTCCATGAACCGTGTCATCACAATATTCCAGGACACATTTCGTCACAATAATCCTTGACCACATTCATCTGAATACTCCATGGCCTATGTATTCACAATTTTTCATGGCCCCTGAAATCAAATTGCTCCATGTTCCCTTTCTAACAATGCTCCATGACCACTGTCAACACAATGTCCCATGACGCCTGTCAGCACAATGCTCCATGGCCCCTTTCATCACTATGCTCCATGATCCCTGTCATCACAATGTTCTAGAACAATTGTGATCACAATGCTCCATGACCCCTGTAATCACAATGCTCCATTCCCTTTTCATCACAGTGCTACAGAATTCTGGTCATCACAATATTCCATAAATGTGTCATCACAATGCTCTATGACCCCTGTCATCACAATGCTCCACGACACTTGTCATCACAATGATCCATGACCACATTCATCACAATGCTTCATGACCACTGTCATCACAATGCACGATGACCCTTGTCATCACAATGCTCCATGCCGTTGTCATCAGAATGCTCCTTGGCCTCTCTAATCACAATGGTCCATGCCCTTTTTATCACAATGCTCCAGAATTCTTGTCATCATAATGTTCCATGGCCGTGTCATCACAATGCCCCATGACCCCTGTCATCACAATGCTCCATGGCCCCTGTCATCCCAGTGCTCCATGATATCTTTCTTCACAATTCTAGATGACCACTGTCATCACAATGCCCCATGACACCTGTCTTCACATTTCGCCATGGCCCTTGTCATCACAATGCTCCATGAACCGTGTCATCACAATATTCCAGGACACTTGTCGTCACAATGATCCTTGACCACATTCATCTGAATACTCCATGGCCTATGTATTCACAATTTTTCATGGCCCCTGAAATCAAATTGCTCCATGTTCCCTTTCTAACAATGCTCCATGACCACTGTCAACACATTGTCCCATGACGCCTGTCATCACAATGCTCCATGGCCCTTTCAACACTATGCTCCATGATCCCTGTCTTCACAATGTTCTAGAACAATTGTCATCACAATGCTCCATGACCCCTGTAATCACAATGCTCCATTCCCTTTTCATCCCAGTGCTACAGAATTCTGGTCATCACAATATTCCATAACCGTGTCAGCACAATGCTCTATGACCCCTGTCATCACAATGCTCCACGACACTTGTCATCACAATGATTCATGACCACATTGATCTGAATACTCCATGGCCTATGTATTCAAAATTTTTCATGGCCCCTGAAATCAAATTGCTCCATGTTCCCTTTCTAAAAATGCTCCATGACCACTGTCAACACATTGCCCATGACGCCTGTCATCACAATGCTCCATGGCCCATTTCATCACTATGCTCCATTATCCCTGTCTTCACAATGTTCTAAACAATTTCATCACAATGCTCCATGACCCCTGTAATCACAATGCTCCATTTCCTTTTCATCACAGTGCTACAGAATTCTGGTCATCACAATATTCCCTAACCGTGTCATCACAATGCTCTATGACCCCTGTCATCACAATGCTCCACGACACTTTTCATCACAATGATCCATGACCACATTCATCACAATGTTTCATGACCACTGTCATCACAATGCTCGATGACCCTTGTCATCACAATGCTCCATGCCGTTGTCATCAAAATGCTCCTTGACCACTCTAATCACAATGGTCCATGCTCTTTTTATCACAATGCTCCAGAATTCTTGTCATCATAATGTTCCATGGCCGTGTCATCACAATGCCCCATGACCCCTGTCATCACAATGCTCCATGGCCCCTGTTATCCCAGTGCTCCATGATATCTTTCTTCACAATTCTAGATGACCACTGTCATCACAATGCCCCATGACACCTGTCTTCACATTTCGCCATGGCCCTTGTCATCACAATGCTCCATGAACCGTGTCATCACAATATTCCAGGACACTTGTCGTCACAATGATCCTTGACCACATTCATCTGAATACTCCATGGCCTATGTATTCACAATTTTTCATGGCCCCTGAAATCAAATTGCTCCATGTTCCCTTTCTAACAATGCTCCATGACCACTGTCAACACATTGTCCCATTACGCCTGTCATCACAATGCTCCATGGCCCTTTCATCAATATGCTCCATGATCCCTGTCTTCACAATGTTCTAGAACAATTGTCATCACAATGCTCCATGACCCCTTAAATCACAGTGCTCCATTCCCTTTTTATCCCAGTGCTACAGAATTCTGGTCATCACAATATTCCATAACCGTGTCATCACAATGCTCTATGACCCCTGTCATCACAATGCTCCACGACACTTGTAATCACAATGATCCATGACCACATTCATCACAATGCTTCATGACCACTGTCATCACAATGCTCGATGACCCTTGTCATCACAATGCTCCATGCCGTTGTCATCAGAATGCTCCTTGGCCACTCTAATCACAATGGTCCATGCCCTTTTTATCACAATGCTCCAGAATTCTTGTCATCATAATGTTCCATGGCCGTGTCATCACAATGCCCCATGACCCCTGTCATCACAATGCTCCATGGCCCCTGTCATCCCACTGCTCCATGATATCTTTCTTCACAATTCTAGATGACCACTGTCATCACAAAGCCCCATGACACCTGTCTTCACATTTCGCCATGGCCCTTGTCATCGCAATTCTCCATGAACCGAGTCATCACAATATTCCAGGACACTTGTCGTCACAATGATCCTTGACCACATTCATCTGAATACTCCATGGCCTATGTATTCACAATTTTTCATGGCCCCTGAAATCAAATTGCTCCATGTTCCCTTTCTAAAAATGCTCCATGACCACTGTCAACACATTGTCCCATGACGCCTGTCATCACAATGCTCCATGGCCCCTTTCATCACTATGCTCCATGATCCCTGTCATCACAATATTCTAGAACAATTGTCATCACAATGCTCCATGACCCCTGTAATCACAATGCTCCATTCCCTATTCATCACAGTGCTACAGAATTCTGGTCATCACAATATTCCATAACCGTGTCATCACAATGCTCTATGATCCCTGTCATCACAATGCTCCACGACACTTGTCATCACAATGATTCATGACCACACTCATCTGAATACTCCATGGCCTATGTATTCACAATTTTTCATGGCCCCTGAAATCAAAATGCTTCATGTTCCCTTTCTAACAATGCTCCATGACCACTGTCAACACAATGTCCCATGATGCCTCTCATCACAATGCTCCATGGCCCCTTTCATCACTATGCTCCATGATCCCTGTCATCACAATATTCTAGAACAATTGTCATCACAATGCTCCATGACCCCTGTAATCACAATGCTCCATTCCCTTTTCATCACAGTGCTACAGAATTCTGGTCATCACAATATTCCATAACCGTGTCATCACAATGCTCTATGACCCCTGTCATCACAATGCTCCACGACACTTGTCATCACAATGATCCATGACCACATTCATCACAATGCTTCATGACCACTGTCATCACAATGCTCGAAGACCCTTGTCATCACAATGCTCCATGCCGTTGTCATCAGAATGCTCCTTGGCCCCTCTAATCACTATTGTCCATGCCATTTTTATCACAATGCTCCAGAATTCTTGTCATCATAATGTTCCATGGCCGTGTCATCACAATGCCCCATGACCCCTGTCATCACAATGCTCCATGGCCCCTGTTATCCCAGTGCTCCATGATATCTTTCTTCACAATTCTAGATGACCACTGTCATCACAATGCCCCATGACACCTGTCTTCACATTTCGCCATGGCCCTTGTCATCACAATGCTCCATGAACCGTGTCATCACAATATTCCAGGACACTTGTCGTCACAATGATCCTTGACCACATTCATCTGAATACTCCATGGCCTATGTATTCACAATTTTTCATGGCCCCTGAAATCAAATTGCTCCATGTTCCCTTTATAACAATGCTCCATGACCACTGTCAACACATTGTCCCATGATGCCTGTCAACACAATGCTCCATGGCCCTTTCATCACTATGCTCCATGATCCCTGTCTTCACAATGTTCTAGAACAATTGTCATCAAAATGCTCCATGACCCCTGTAATCACAATGCTCCATTCCCATTTCATCACAGTGCTACAGAATTCTGGTCATCACAATATTCCATAACCGTGTCATCACAATGCTCTATGAACCCTGTCATCACAATGCTCCACGACACTTGTCATCACAATGATCCATGACCACATTCATCACAATGCTCCATGCCGTTGTCATCACAATGCTCCTTGGCCCCTCTAATCACAATGGTCCATGCTCTTTTTATCACAATGCTCCCGAATTCTTGTCATCATAATGTTCCATGGCCGTGTCATCACAATGCACCATGACCCCTGTCATCACAATGCTCCATGGCCCCTGTCATCCCAGTGATCCATGATATCTTTCTTCACAATTCTAGATGACCACTGTCATCACAATGCCCCATGACACCTGTCTTCACATTTCGCCATGGCCCTTGTCATCGCAATGCTCCATGAACCGTGTCATCACAATATTCCAGTACACTTTTCGTCACAATGATTCATGACCACATTGACCTGAATAATCCATGGCCTATGTATTCACAATTGTTCATGGCCCCTGAAATCAAATTGCTCCATGTTCCCTTTCTAACAATGCTCCATGACCACTGTCAACACATTGTCCCATGACACCTGTCATCACAATGCTCCATGGCCCTTTCATCACTATGCTCCATGATCCCTGTCTTCACAATGTTCTAGAACAATTGTCATCACAAGGCTCCATGACCCATGTAATCACAATGCTCCATTCCCTTTTCATCACACTGCTACAGAATTTTGGTCATCACAAAATTCCATAACCGTGTCATCACAATGCTCTATGACCCCTGTCATCACAATGCTCCACGACACTTGTCATCACAATGATCCATGACCACATTCATCACAATGCTTCATGACCACTGTCATCACAATGCTCAATGACCCTTGTCATCACAATGCTCCATGCCGTTGTCATCAGAATGCTCCTTGGCCACTCTAATCACAATGGTCCATGCCCTTTTTATCACAATGCTCCAGACTTCTTGTCATCATAATGTTCCATGGCCGTGTCATCACAATGCCCCATGAACCCTGTCATCACAATGCTCGAAGGCCCCTGTCATCCCAGTGCTCCATGATATCTTTCTTCACAATTCTAGATGACCACTGTCATCACAATGCCCCATGACACCTGTCTTCACATTTCGCCATGGCCCTTGTCATCGCAATGCTCCATGAACCGTGTCATCACAATATTCCAGGACACATTTCGTCACAATAATCCTTGACCACATTCATCTGAATACTCCATGGCCTATGTATTCACAATTTTTCATGGCCCCTGAAATCAAATTGCTCCATGTTCCCTTTCTAAAAATGCTCCATGACCACTGTCAACACATTGTCCCATGACGCCTGTCATCACAATGCTCCATTGCCCATTTCATCACTATGCTCCATGATCCCTGTCTTCACAATGTTCTAAACAATTGTCATCACAATGCTCCATGACCCCTGTAATCACAATGCTCCATTTCCTTTTCATCACAGTGCTACAGAATTCTGGTCATCACAATATTCCCTAACCGTGTCATCACAATGCTCTATGACCCCTGTCATCACAATGCTCCACGACACTTGTCATCACAATGATCCATGACCACATTCATCACAATGTTTCATGACCACTGTCATCACAATGCTCGATGACCCTTGTCATCACAATGCTCCATGCCGTTGTCATCAAAATGCTCCTTGACCACTCTAATCACAATGGTCCATGCACTTTTTATCACAATGCTCCAGAATTCTTGTCATCATAATGTTCCATGGCCGTGTCATCACAATGCCCCATGACCCCTGTCATCACAATGCTCCATGGCCCCTGTTATCCCAGTGCTCCATGATATCTTTCTTCACAATTCTAGATGACCACTGTCATCACAATGCCCCATGACACCTGTCTTCACATTTCGCCATGGCCCTTGTCATCACAATGCTCCATGAACCGTGTCATCACAATATTCCAGGACACTTGTCGTCACAATGATCCTTGACCACATTCATCTGAATACTCCATGGCCTATGTATTCACAATTTTTCATGGCCCCTGAAATCAAATTGCTCCATGTTCCCTTTCTAAAAATGCTCCATGACCACTGTCAACACATTGTCCCATGATGCCTGTCATCACAATGCTCCATGGCCCTTTCATCACTATGCTCCATGATCCCTGTCTTCACAATGTTCTAGAACAATTGTCATCACAATGCTCCATGACCCCTTTAATCACAATGCTCCATTCCCTTTTCATCCCAGTGCTACAGAATTCTGGTCATCACAATATTCCCTAACCGTGTCATCACAATGCTCTATGACACCTGTCATCACAATGTTCCACGACACTTGTCATCACAATGATCCATGACCACATTCATCACAATGCTTCATGACCACTGTCATCACAATGCACGATGACCCTTGTCATCACAATGCTCCATGCCGTTGTCATCAGAATGCTCCTTGGCCACTCTAATCACAATGGTCCATGCCATTTTTATCACAATGCTCCAGAATTCTTGTCATCATAATGTTCCATGGCCGTGTCATCACAATGCCCCATGACCCCTGTCATCACAATGCTCCATGGCCCCTGTCATCCCGGTGCTCCATGATATCTTTCTTCACAATTCTAGATGACCACTGTCATCACAATGCCCCATGACACCTGTCTTCACATTTCTCCATGGCCCTTGTCATCACAATGCTCCATGAACCGTGTCATCACAATATTCCAGGACACTTGTCGTCACAATGATCCTTGACCACATTCATCTGAATACTCCATGGCCTATGTATTCACAATTTTTCATGGCCCCTGAAATCAAATTGCTCCATGTTCCCTTTCTAACAATGCTCCATGACCACTGTCAACACATTGTCCCATGACGCCTGTCATCACAATGCTCCATGGCCCTTTCATCACTATGCTCCATGATCCCTGTCTTCACAATGTTCTAGAACAATTGTCATCACAATGCTCCATGACCCCTGTAATCACAATGCTCCGTTCTCTCTTCATCACAGTGCTACAGAATTCTGGTCATCACAATATTCCATAAATGTGTCATCACAATGCTCTATGACCCCTGTCATCACAATGCTCCACGACACTTGTCATCACAATGATCCATGACCACATTCATCACAATGCTTCATGACCACTGTCATCACAATGCTCGATGACCCTTGTCATCACAATGCTCCATGCCGTTGTCATCAGAATGCTCCTTGGCCCCTCTAATCACAATGGTCCATGCCCTTTTTATCACAATGCTCCAGAATTATTGTCATCATAATGTTCCATGGCCGTGTCATCACAATGCCCCATGACCCCTGTCATCACAATGCTCCATGGCCCCTGTCATCCCAGTGCTCCATGATATCTTTCTTCACAATTCTAGACGACCACTGTCATCATAATGCCCCATGACACCTGTCTTCACATTTCGCCATGGCCCTTGTCATCGCAATGCTCCATGAACCGTGTCATCACAATATTCCAGGACACTTTTCGTCACAATGATCCTTGACCACATTCATCTGAATACTCCTTGGCCTATGTTTTCACAATTTTTCATGGCCCCTGAAATTAAATTGCTCCATGTTCCCTTTCTAACAATGCTCCTTGACCACTATCAACACAATGTCCCATAAGCCTGTCATCACAACGCTCCATGGCCCCTTTCATCACTATGCTTCATGATCCCTGTCTTCAAAATGTTCTAAACAATTGTCATCACAATGCTCCATGACCCCTGTAATCACAATGCTCCATTCCCTTTTCATCACAGTGCTACAGAATTCTGGTCATCACAATATTCCATAACCGTGTCATCACAATGCTCTATGATCCCTGTCATCACAATGCTCGATGACCCTTGTCATCACTATGCTCCATGCCGTTGTCATCAGAATGCTCCTTGGCCACTCTAATCACAATGGTCCATGCCCTTTTTATCACAATGCTCCAGAATTATTGTCATCATAATGTTCCATGGCCGTGTCATCACAATGCCCCATGACCACTGTCATCACAATGCTCCATGGCCCCTGTCATCCCAGTGCTCCATGATATCTTTCTTCACAATTCTAGATGACCACTGTCATCACAATGCCCCATGACACCTGTCTTCACATTTCGCCATTGCCCTTGTCATCGCAATGTTCCATGAACCGTGTCTTCACAATATTCCAGGACACATTTCATCACAATGATCCTTGACCACATTCATCTGAATACTCCATGGCCTATGTATTCACAATTTTTCATGGCCCCTGAAATCAAAATGCTCCATGTTCCCTTTCTAACAATGCTCCATGACCACTGTCAACACAATGTCCCATGACACCTGTCATCACAATGCTCCATGGCCCCTTTCATCACTATGCTCCATGATCACTGTCATCACAATGTTCTAGAACATTTGTCATCACAATGCTCCATGACCCCTGTAATCACAATGCTCCATTCCCTTTTCATCACAGTGCTACAGAATTCTGGTCATCACAATATTCCATAACCGTGTCATCACAATGCTCTATGACCCCTGTCATCACAATGCTCCACGACACTTGTCATCACAATGATCCATGACCACATTCATCACAATGCTTCATGACCACTGTCATCACAATGCTCGATGACCCTTGTCATCACAATGCTCCATGCCGTTGTCATCAGAATGCTCCTTGGCCCCTCTAATCACAATGGTCCATGCCCTTTTTATCACAATGCTCCAGAATTATTGTCATCATAATGTTCCATGGCCGTGTCATCACAATGCCCCATGACCCCTGTCATCACAATGCTCCATGGCCCCTGTCATCCCAGTGCTCCATGATATCTTTCTTCACAATTCTAGATGACAACTGTCATCATAATGCCCCATGACACCTTTCTTCACATTTCGCCATGGCCCTTTTCATCGCAATGCTCCATGAACCGTGTCATCACAATATTCCAGGACACTTTTCGTCACAATGATCCTTGACCACATTCATCTGAATACTCCATGGCCTATGTATTCACAATTTTTCATGGCCCCTGAAATTAAATTGCTCCATGTTCCCTTTCTAACAATGCTCCATGACCACTATCAACACAATGTCCCATAAGCCTGTCATCACAAAGCTCCATGGCCCCTTTCATCACTATGCTTCATGATCCCTGTCTTCACAATGTTCTAAACAATTGTCATCACAATGCTCCATGACCCCTGTAATCACAATGCTCCATTCCCTTTTCATCACAGTGCTACAGAATTCTGGTCATCACAATATTCCATAACCGTGTCATCACAATGCTCTATGACCCCTGTCATCACAATGCTCGATGACCCTTGTCATCACAATGCTCCATGCCGTTGTCATCAGAATGCTCCTTGGCCACTCTAATCACAATGGTCCATGCCCTTTTTATCACAATGCTCCAGAATTATTGTCATCATAATGTTCCATGGCCGTGTCATCAAAATGCCCCATGAGCCCTGTGTTCACAATGCTCCATGGCCCCTGTCATCCCAGTGCTCCATGATATCTTTCTTCACAATTCTAGATGACCACTGTCATCACAATGCCCAATGACACCTTTCTTCACATTTCGCCATGGCCCTTTTCATCGCAATGCTCCATGAACCGTGTCATCACAATATTCCAGGACACTTTTCGTCACAATGATCCTTGACCACATTCATCTGAATACTCCATGGCCTATGTATTCACAATTTTTCATGGCCCCTGAAATTAAATTGCTCCATGTTACCTTTCTAACAATGCTCCATGACCACTATCAAAAAATGTCCCATAAGCCTGTCATCACAACGCTCCATGGCCCCTGTCATCACTATGCTCCATGATCCCTGTCTTCACAATGTTCTAAACAATTGTCATCACAATGCTCCATGACCCCTGTAATCACAATTCTCCATTCCCTTTTCATCCCAGTGCTACAGAATTCTGGTCATCACAATATTCCATAACCGTGTCATCAAAATGCTCTATGACCCCAGTCATCACAATGCTCCACGACACTTGTCATCACAATGATCCATGACCACATTCATCACAATGCTTCATGACCACTGTCATCACAATGCTCGATGACCCTTGTCATCACAATGCTCCATGCCTTTGTCATCAGAATGCTCCTTGGCCCCTCTAATCACAATGGTCCATGCCCTTTTTATCACAATGCTCCAGAATTATTGTCATCATAATGTTCCATGGCCGTGTCATCTCAATGCCCCATGACCCCTTTTATCACAATACTCCATGGCCCCTGTCATCCCAGTGCTCCATGATATCTTTCTTCACAATTCTAGATGACCACTGTCATCACAATGCCCCATGACACTTGTCTTCACATTTCGCCATGGCCCTTGTCATCGCAATGCTCCATGAACCGTGTCATCAAAATATTCCAGGACACTTTTCGTCACAATGATCCTTGACCACATTCATCTGAATACTCCATGGCGTATGTATTCGCAATGTTTCATGGCCCCTGAAATTAAATTGCTCCATGTTCCCTTTCTAACAAAGCTCCATGTCCACTGTCAACACAATGTCCCATGACGCCTGTCAACACAAATCCCCATTGCCCCTTTCATCACTATGCTCCATGATCCCTGTCATCACAATGTTCTAGAACATTTGTCATCACAATGCTCCATGACCCCTGTAATCACAATGCTCCATTCCCTTTTCATCACTGTGCTACAGAATTCTTGTCATCACAATATTCCATAACCGTGTCATCACAATGCTCTATGACCCCTGTCATCACATTGCTCCACGACACTTGTCATCACAATGATGCATGACCACATTCATCACAATGCTTCATGACCACTATCATCACAATGCTCGATGACCCTTGTCATCACAATGCTCCATGCCGTTGTCATCAGAATGCTCCTTGGCCCCTCTAATCACAATGGTCCATGCCCTTTTTATCACAATGCTCCAGAATTATTGTCATCATAATGTTCCATGGCCGTGTCATCACAATGCCCCATGACCCCTGTCATCACAATGCTCCATGGCCCCTGTCATCCCAGTGCTCCATGATATCTTTCTTCACAATTCTAGATGACAACTGTCATCATAATGCCCCATGACACCTTTCTTCACATTTCGCCATGGCCCTTTTCATCGCAATGCTCCATGAACCGTGTCATCACAATATTCCAGGACACTTTTCGTCACAATGATCCTTGACCACATTCATCTGAATACTCCATGGCCTATGTATTCACAATTTTTCATGGCCCCTGAAATTAAATTGCTCCATGTTCCCTTTCTAACAATGCTCCATGACCACTATCAACACAATGTCCCATAAGCCTGTCATCACAAAGCTCCATGGCCCCTTTCATCACTATGCTTCATGATCCCTGTCTTCACAATGTTCTAAACAATTGTCATCACAATGCTCCATGACCCCTGTAATCACAATGCTCCATTCCCTTTTCATCACAGTGCTACAGAATTCTGGTCATCACAATATTCCATAACCGTGTCATCACAATGCTCTATGACCCCTGTCATCACAATGCTCGATGACCCTTGTCATCACAATGCTCCATGCCGTTGTCATCAGAATGCTCCTTGGCCACTCTAATCACAATGGTCCATGCCCTTTTTATCACAATGCTCCAGAATTATTGTCATCATAATGTTCCATGGCCGTGTCATCAAAATGCCCCATGAGCCCTGTGTTCACAATGCTCCATGGCCCCTGTCATCCCAGTGCTCCATGATATCTTTCTTCACAATTCTAGATGACCACTGTCATCACAATGCCCAATGACACCTTTCTTCACATTTCGCCATGGCCCTTTTCATCGCAATGCTCCATGAACCGTGTCATCACAATATTCCAGGACACTTTTCGTCACAATGATCCTTGACCACATTCATCTGAATACTCCATGGCCTATGTATTCACAATTTTTCATGGCCCCTGAAATTAAATTGCTCCATGTTACCTTTCTAACAGTGCTCCATGACCACTATCAAAAAATGTCCCATAAGCCTGTCATCACAACGCTCCATGGCCCCTGTCATCACTATGCTCCATGATCCCTGTCTTCACAATGTTCTAAACAATTGTCATCACAATGCTCCATGACCCCTGTAATCACAATTCTCCATTCCCTTTTCATCCCAGTGCTACAGAATTCTGGTCATCACAATATTCCATAACCGTGTCATCAAAATGCTCTATGACCCCAGTCATCACAATGCTCCACGACACTTGTCATCACAATGATCCATGACCACATTCATCACAATGCTTCATGACCACTGTCATCACAATGCTCGATGACCCTTGTCATCACAATGCTCCATGCCTTTGTCATCAGAATGCTCCTTGGCCCCTCTAATCACAATGGTCCATGCCCTTTTTATCACAATGCTCCAGAATTATTGTCATCATAATGTTCCATGGCCGTGTCATCTCAATGCCCCATGACCCCTTTTATCACAATACTCCATGGCCCCTGTCATCCCAGTGCTCCATGATATCTTTCTTCACAATTCTAGATGACCACTGTCATCACAATGCCCCATGACACTTGTCTTCACATTTCGCCATGGCCCTTGTCATCGCAATGCTCCATGAACCGTGTCATCAAAATATTCCAGGACACTTTTCGTCACAATGATCCTTGACCACATTCATCTGAATACTCCATGGCGTATGTATTCGCAATGTTTCATGGCCCCTGAAATTAAATTGCTCCATGTTCCCTTTCTAACAAAGCTCCATGTCCACTGTCAACACAATGTCCCATGACGCCTGTCAACACAAATCCCCATTGCCCCTTTCATCACTATGCTCCATGATCCCTGTCATCACAATGTTCTACAACATTTGTCATCACAATGCTCCATGACCCCTGTAATCACAATGCTCCATTCCCTTTTCATCACTGTGCTACAGAATTCTTGTCATCACAATATTCCATAACCGTGTCATCACAATGCTCTATGACCCCTGTCATCACAATGCTCCACGACACTTGTCATCACAATGATGCATGACCACATTCATCACAATGCTTCATGACCACTATCATCACAATGCTCGATGACCCTTGTCATCACAATGCTCCATGCCGTTGTCATCAGAATGCTCCTTGGCCCCTCTAATCACAATGGTCCATGACCTTTTTATCACAATGCCCCAGAATTCTTGTCATCATAATGTTCCATGGCCGTGTCATCACAATGCCCCATGACCCCTGTCATCACAATGCTCCATGGCCCCTGTCATCCCAGTGCTCCATGATATCTTTCTTCACAATTCTAGATGACCACTGTCATCACAATGCCCCATGACACCTGTCTTCACATTTCACCATGGCCCTTGTCATCGCAATGATCCATGAACCGTGTCATCACAATATTCTAGGACACTTTTCATCACAATGATCCTTGACCACATTCATCTAAATACTCCATGGCTTATTTATTCGCAATTTTTCATGGCCCCTGATATCAAATTGCTCCATGTTCCCTTTCTAACAATGCTCCATGTCCACTGTGAACACAATGTCCCTTGACGACTGTCAACACAAATCTCCATTGCCCCTTTCATCACTATGCTCCATGATCCCTGTCATCACAATGTTCTAGAACATTTGTCATTACAATGCTCCATGACCCCTGTAATCACAATGCTCCATTCCCTTTTCATCACTGTGCTACAGAATTCTGGTCATCACAATATTCCATAACCGTGTCATCACAATGCTCTATGACCCCTGTCATCACAATGCTCCACGACACTTGTCATCACAATGATGCATGACCACATTCATCACAATGCTTCATGACCACTATCATCACAATGCTCGATGACCCTTGTCATCACAATGCTCCATGCCTTTGTCATCAGAATGCTCCATGGCCCCTTTTATCACAATGGTCCATGACCTTTTTATCACAATGCTCCAGAATTCTTGTCATCATAATGTTCCATGGCCGTGTCATCACAATGCCCCATGACCCCTGTCATCACAATGCTCCATGGCCCCTGTCATCCCAGTGCTCCATGATATCTTTCTTCACAAATCTAGAGGACCACTGTCATCACAATGCCCCATGACACCTGTCTTCACATTTCGCCATGGCCCTTGTCATCGCAATGCTCCATGAACCGTGTCATCACAATATTCCAGGACACTTTTCGTCACAATGATCCTGGACCACATTCATCTGAATACTCCATGGCGTATGTATTCACAATTGTTCATGGCCCCTGAAATCAAATTGCTCCATGTTCCCTTTCTAACAATGCTCCATGACCACTGTCAACACAATGTCCCATGACGCCTGTCATCACAATTCTCCATGGCCCCTTTCATCACTATGCTCCATGATCCCTGTCATCACAATGTTCTAGAATAATTGTCATCACAATGCTCCATGACCCCTGTAATCACAATGCTCCATTCCCTTTTCATCACAGTGCTACAGAATTCTGGTCATCACAATATTCAATAACCGTGTCATCACAATGCTTTATGCCCCTTGTCATCACAATGCTGCACAACACTTGTCATCACAATGATCCATGACCACATTCATCACAATGCTTCATGACCACTGTCATCACAAAGCTCGATGACCCTTGTCATCACAATGCTCCATGCCGTTGTCATCAGAATGCTCCTTGGCCCCTCTAATCACAATGGTCCATGCCCTTTTTATAACAATGCTCCAGAATTCTTGTCATCATAATGTTCCATGGCCGTGTCATCACAATATTCCAGGACACTTTTCGTCACAATGATCCTTGACCACATTCATCTGAATACTCCATGGCTTATGTATTCGCAATTTTTCATGGCCCCTGAAATCAAATTGCTCCATGTTCCCTTTCTAACAAAGCTTCATGTCCACTGTCAACACAATGTCCCATGACGCCTGTCAACACAAATCTTCATTGCCCCTTTCATCACTATGCTCCATGATCCCTGTCATCAAATGTTCTAGAACATTTGTCATCACAATGCTCCATGACCCCTGTAATCACAATGCTCCAATCCCTTTTCATCACTGTGGTACAGAATTCTGGTCATCACAATATTCCATAACCGTGTCATCACAATGCTCTATGACCCCTGTCATCACAATGCTCCACGACACTTGTCATCACAATGATGCATGACCACATTCATCACAATGCTTCATGACCACTGTCATCACAATGCTCGATGACCTTTGTCATCACAATGCTCCATGCCGTTGTCATCAGAATGCTACTTGGCCCCTCTAATCACTATGGTCCATGCCTTTTTTATCACAATGCTCCAGAATTCTTGTCATCATAATGTTCCATGTCCGTGCCATCACAATGCCCCATGACCCCTGTCATCACAATGTTCCATGGCCCCTGTCATCCCAGTGCTCCATGATATCTTTCTTCACAATTCTAGATGACCACTGTCATCACAATGCCCCATGACACTTGTCTTCACATTTCGCCATGGCCCTTGTCATCGCAATGCTCCATGAACCGTGTCATCACAATATTCCAGGACACTTTTCGGCACAATGATCCTTGACCACATTCATCTGAATACTCCATGGCGTATGTATTCGCAATTTTTCATGGCCCCAGAAATCAAATTGCTCCATGTTCCCTTTCTAACAAAGCTCCATGTCCACTGTCAACACAATGTCCCATGACGCCTGTCAACAGAAATCTCTATTGCCCCTTTCATCACTATGCTCCATGATCCCTCTCATCAAATGTTCTAGAACATTTGTCATCACAATGCTCCATGACCCCTGTAATCACAATGCTCCATTCCCTTTTCATCACTGTGGTACAGAATTCTGGTCATAACAATATTCCATAACCGTGTCATCACAATGCTCTATGACCCCTGTCATCACAATGCTCCACGACACTTGTCATCACAATGATGCATGACCACATTCATCACAATGCTTCATGACCACTATCATCACAATGCTCGATGACCCTTGTCATCACAATGCTCCATGCCGTTGTCATCAGAATGCTCCTTGGCCCCTCTAATCACAATGGTCCATGACCTTTTTATCACAATGCTCCAGAATTCTTGTCATCATAATGTTCCATGGCCGTTTCATCACAATGCCCCATGACCCCTGTCATCACAATGTTCTATGTACCCTATCATCCCAGTGCTCCATGATATCTTTCTTCACAATTCTAGATGACCACTGTCATCACAATGCCCCATGACACCTGTCTTCACATTTCGCCATTGCCCTTGTCATCGCAAAGCTCCATGAACCGTGTCATCACAATATTCCAGGACACTTTTCGTCACAATGATCCTTGACCACATTCATCTGAATACTCCATGGCCTATGTATTCGGAATTTTTCATGGCCCCTGAAATCAAATTGCTCCATGTTCCCTTTCTAACAATGCTTCATGACCACTGTCAACACAATGTCCCATGACGCCTGTCATCACAGTGCTCCATGGTCCCTTTCATCACTATGCTCCATGATCCCTGTCATCAAAATGTTCTAGAACAATTGTCATCACAATGCTCCATGACCCCTGTAATCACAATGCTCCATTCCCTATTCATCACAGTGCTACAGAATTCTGGTCATCACAATATTCCATAACCGTGTCATCACAATGCTCTATGACCCCTGTCATCACAATGCTCCACGACACTTGTGGTCACAATGATCCATGACCACATTCATCACAATGCTTCATGACCACTGTCATCACAATGCTCGATGACCCTTGTCATCAAAATGCTCCATGCAGTTGTCATCAGAATGCTCCATGGCCCCTCTAATCACAATGGTCCATGCCCATTTTATCACAATGTTCCAGAATTCTTGTCATCATAATGCTCCATGGCCGTGTCATCACAAAGCCCCATGACCCCTGTCATCACAATGCTCCATGGCCCCTGTCATCCCTGTGCTCCATGATATCTTTCTTCACAATTCTATATGATCACTGTCATCACAATGCCCCATGACCCCTGTCTTCACATTTTGCCATGGCCCTTGTCATCGCAATGCTCTATGAACCGTGTCATCACAATATTCCAGGACACTTTTCGTCACAATGATCCTTGACCACATTCATCTGAATAATCCATGGCGTATGTATTCGCAATTTTTCATGACCCCTGAAATCAAATTGCTCCATGTTCCCTTTCTAACAATGCTCCATGTCGACTGTCAACACAATGTCCCATGACGCCTGTCAACACAAATCTCCATTGCCCCTTTCATCACAATGCTCCATGATCCCTGTCTCACAATGTTCTAGAACATTTGTCATCACAATGCTCCATGACCCCTGTAATCACAATGCTCCATTCCCTTTTCATCACTGTGCTACAGAATTCTGGTCATCACAATATTCCATAACCGTGTCATCACAATGCTCTATGACCCCTGTCATCACAATGCTCCACGACACTTGTCATCACAATGATGCATGACCACATTCATCACAATGCTTCATGACCACTATCATCACAATGCTCGATGACCCTTGTCATCACAATGCTCCATGCCGTTGTCATCAGAATGCTCCTTGGCCCCTCTAATCACAATGGTCCATGACCTTTTTATCACAATGCTCCAGAATTCTTGTCATCATAATGTTCCATGGCCGTGTCATCACAATGCCCCATGAACCCTGTCATCACAATGTTCCATGTACCCTATCATCCCAGTGCTCCATGATATCTTTCTTCACAATTCTAGATGACCACTGTCATCACAATGCCCCATGACACCTGTCTTCACATTTCGCCATTGCCCTTGTCATCGCAAAGCTCCATGAACCGTGTCATCACAATATTCCAGGACACTTTTCGTCACAATGATCCTTGACCACATTCATCTGAATACTCCATGGCCTATGTATTCGGAATTTTTCATGGCCCCTGAAATCAAATTGCTCCATGTTCCCTTTCTAACAATGCTCCATGACCACTGTCAACACAATGTCCCATGACGCCTGTCATCACAATGCTCCATGGCCCCTTTCATCACTATGCTCCATGATCCCTGTCATCGCAATGTTCTAGAACAATTGTCATCACAATGCTCCATGACCCCTGTAATCACAATGCTCCATTCCCTATTCATCACAGTGCTACAGAATTCTGGTCATCACAATATTCCATAACCGTGTCATCACAATGCTCTATGACCACTGTCATCACAATGCTCCACGACACTTGTGGTCACAATGATCCATGACCACATTCATCACAATGCTTCATGACCACTGTCATCACAATGCTCCTTGGCCCCTCTAATCACTATGGTCCATGCCCTTTTTATCACAATGCTCCAGAATTCTTGTCATCATAATGTTCCATGGCCGTGTTATCACAATGCCCATGACCCCTGTCATCACAATGTTCCATGGCCCCTGTCATCCCAGTGCTCCATGATATCTTTCTTCACAATTCTAGATGACCACTGTCATTACAATGCCCCATGACACTTGTCTTCACATTTCGCCATGGACCTTGTCATCGCAATGCTCCATGAACCGTGTCATCACAATATTCCAGGACACTTTTCGTCACAATGATCCTTGACCACATTCATCTGAATCCTCCATGGCGTATATATTCGCAATTTTTCATGGCCCCTGAAATCAAATTGCTCCATGTTCCCTTTTTAACAATGCTCCATGACCACTGTCAACAAAATGTCCCATGACGCCTGTCATCACAATGCTCCATGGCCCCTTTCATCACTATGCTCCATGATCCCTGTCTCACAATGTTCTAGAACATTTGTCATCACAATGCTCCATGACCCCTGTAATCACAATGCTCCATTCCCTTTTCATCACTGTGCTACAGAATTCTGGTCATCACAATATTCCATAACCGTGTCATCACAATGCTCTATGACCCCTGTCATCACAATGCTCCACGACAGTTGTCATCACAATGATGCATGACCACATTCATCACAATGCTTCATGACCACTATCATCACAATGCTCGATGACCATTGTCATCACAATGCTCCATGCCGTTGTCATCAGAATGCTCCTTGGCCCCTCTAATCACAATGGTCCATGACCTTTTTATCACAATGCTCCAGAATTCTTGTCATCATAATGTTCCATGGCCGTGTCATCACAATGCCCCATGACCCCTGTCATCACAATGCTCCATGGCCCCTGTCATCCCAGTGCTCCATGATATCGTTCTTCACAATTCTAGATGACCACTGTCATCACAATGCCCCATGACACCTGTCTTCACATTTCGCCATGGCCCTTGTCATCGCAAAGCTCCATGAACCGTGTCATCACAATATTCCAGGACACTTTTCGTCACAATGATCCTTGACCACATTCATCTGAATACTCCATGGCCTATGTATTCACAATTGTTCATGGCCCCTGAAATCAAATTGCTGCATGTTCCCTTTCTAACAATGCTCCATGACCACTGTCAACACAATGTCCCATGACGCCTGTCATCACAATTTTCCATGGCCCCTTTCATCACTATGTTCCATGATCCCTGTCATCACAATGTTCTAGAACAATTGTCAACACAATGCTCCATGACCCTTGTAAACACAATGCTCCATTCCCTTTTCATCACAGTGCTACAGAATTCTGGTCATCACAATATTCCATAACCGTGTCATCACAATGCTCTATGACCCCTGTCATCACAATGCTCCACGACACTTGTGATCACAATGATCCATGACCACATTCATCACAATGCTTCATGACCACTGTCATCACAATGCTCGATGACCCTTGTCATCAAAATGCTCCATGCAGTTTTCATCAGAATGCTCCAAGGCCCCTCTAATCACAATGGTCCATGCCCATTTTATCACAATGTTCCAGAATTCTTGTCATCATAATGCTCCATGGCCGTGTCATCACAAAGCCCCATAACCCCTGTCATCACAATGCTCCATGGCCCCTGTCATCCCTGTGCTCCATGATATCTTTCTTCACAATTCTATATGATCACTGTCATCACAATGCCCCATGGCACCTGTCTTCACATTTCGCCATGGCCCTTGTCATCCCAATGCTCCATGAACCGTGTCATCACAATATTCCAGGACACTTTTCGTCACAATGATCCTTGACCACATTCATCTGAATAATCCATGGCGTATGTATTCGCAATTTTTCATGACCCCTGAAATCAAATTGCTCCATGTTCCCTTTCTAACAATGCTCCATGTCCACTGTCAACACAATGTCCCATGACGCCTGTCAACACAAATCTCCATTGCCGATTTCATCACTATGCTCCATGATCCCTGTCTCACAATGTTCTAGAACATTTGTCATCACAATGCTCCATGACCCCTGTAATCACAATGCTCCATTCCCTTTTCATCACAGTGCTACAGAATTCTGGTCATCACAATATTCCATAACCGTGTCATCACAATGCTCTATGACCCCTGTCATCACAATGTTCCACGACACTTGTCATCACAATGATCCATGACCACATTCATCACAATGCTTCATGACCACTGTCATCACAATGCTCGATGACCCTTGTCATCACAATGCTCCATGCCGTTGTCATCAGAATGCTCCTTGGCCCCTCTAATCACAATGGTCCATACCCTTTTTATCACAATGCTCCAGAATTCTTGTCATCATAATGTTCCATGGCCGTGTCATCACAATGCCCCATGACCCCTGTCATCACAATGCTCCATGGCCCCTGTCATCCCAGTGCTCCATGATATCGTTCTTCACAATTCTAGATGACCACTGTCATCACAATGCCCCATGACACCTGTCTTCACATTTCACCATGGCCCTTGTCATCGCAATGCTCCATGAACCGTGTCATCACAATGTTCCAGGACACTTTCCCTCACAATGATCCTTGACCACATTCATCTGAATACTCCATGGCCTATGTATTCGCAATTTTTCATGGCCCCTGAAATCAAATTGCTCCATGTTCCCTTTCTAACAATGCTCCATGACCACTGTCAACACAATGTCCCATGACGCCTGTCATCACAATGCTCCATAGCCCCTTTCATCACTATGCTCCATGATCCCTGTCATCACAATGTTCTAGAACAATTGTCATCACAATGCTCCATGACCTCTGTAATCACAATGCTCCATTCCCTATTCATCACAGTGCTACAGAATTCTGGTCATCACAATATTCCATAACCGTGTCATCACAATGCTCTATGACCCCTGTCATCACAATGCTCCACGACACTTGTCATCACAATGATCCATGACCACATTCATCACAATGCTTCATGACCACTGTCATCACAATGCTCGATGACACTTGTCATCAAAATGCTCCATGCAGTTGTCATCAGAATGCTCCATGGCCCTTCTAATCACAATGGTCCATGCCCATTTTATCACAATGTTCCAGAATTCTTGTCATCATAATGCTCCATGGCCGTGTCATCACATAGCCCCATGACCCCTGTCATCACAATGCTCCGTGGCCCCTGTCATCCCAGTGCTCCATGATATCTTTCTTCACAAATCTAGAGGACCAGTGTCATCTAAATGCCCCATGACACCTGTCTTCACATTTCGCCATGGCCCTTGTCATCGCAATGCTCCATGAACCGTGTCATCACAATTTTCCAGGACACTTTTTGTCACAATGATCCTTGACCACATTCATCTGAATACTCCATGGCCTATGTATTCACAATTGTTCATGGCCCCTGAAATCAAATTGCTGCATGTTCCCTTTCTAACAATGCTCCATGACCACTGTCAACACAATGTCCCATGACGCCTGTCATCACAATTTTCCATGGCCCCTTTCATCATTATGTTCCATGATCCCTGTCATCACAATGTTCTAGAACAATTGTCAACACAATGCTCCATGACCCCTGTAAACACAATGCTCCATTCCCTTTTCATCACAGTGCTACAGAATTCTGGTCATCACAATATTCCATAACCGTGTCATCACAATGCTCTATGACCCCTGTCATCACAATGTTCCACGACACTTGTCATCACAATGATCCATGACCACATTCATCAAAATGCTTCATGACCACTGTCATCACAATGCTCGATGACCCTTGTCATCACCATGCTCCATGCCGTTGTCATCAGAATGCTCCTTGGCCCCTCTAATCACAATGGTCCATACCCTTTTTATCACAATGCTCCAGAATTCTTGTCATCATAATGTTCCATGGCCGTGTCATCACAATGCCCCATGACCCCTGTCATCACAATGTTCCATGTACCCTATCATCCCAGTGCTCCATGATATCTTTCTTCACAATTCTAGATGACCACTGTCATCACAATGCCCCATGACACATGTCTTCACATTTCCCCATTGCCCTTGTCATCGCAAAGCTCCATGAACCGTGTCATCACAATATTCCAGGACACTTTTCGTCACAATGATCCTTGACCACATTCATCTGAATACTCCATGGCCTATGTATTCGGAATTTTTCATGGCCCCTGAAATCAAGTTGCTCCATGTTCCCTTTCTAAAAATGCTCCATGACCACTGTCAACACAATGTCCCATGACGCCTGTCATCACATTGCTCCATGGCCCCTTTCATCACTATGCTCCATGATCCCTGTCATCACAATGTTCTAGAACAATTGTCATCACAATGCTCCATGACCCCTGTAATCACAATGCTCCATTCCCTATTCATCACAGTGCTACAGAATTCTGGTCATCACCATATTCCATAACCGTGTCATCACAATGCCCTATGACCCCTGTCATCACAATGCTCCACGACACTTGTCATCACAATGATCCATGACCATATTCATCACAATGCTTCATGACCACTGTCATCACAATGCTCCATGCAGTTGTCATCAGAATGCTCCATGGCCCCTCTAATCACAATGGTCCATGCCCATTTTATCACAATGTTCCAGAATATTTGTCATCATAATGCTCCATGGCCGTGTCATCACTAAGCCCCATGACCCCTGTCATCACAATGCTCCATGGCCCCTGTCATCCCTGTGCTCCATGATATCTTTCTTCACAATTCTATATGATCACTGTCATCACAATGCCCCATGACACCTGTCTTCACATTTCGCCATGGCCCTTGTCATCGGAATGCTCCATGAACCGTGTCATCACAATATTCCAGGACACTTTTCCTCACAATGATCCTTGACCACATTCATCTGAATACTCCATGGCCTATGTATTCACAATTGTTCATGGCCCCTGAAATCAAATTGCTCCATGTTCCCTTTCTAACAATGCTCCATGACCACTGTCAACACAATGTCCCATGACGTCTGTCATCACAATGCTCCATGGCCCCTTTCATCACTATGCTCCATGATCCCTGTCTTCACAATGTTCTAGAACAATTGTCATCACAATGCTCCATGACCCCTGTAATCACAATGCTCCATTCCATTTTCATCACAGTGCTACAGAATTGTGGTCATCACAATATTCCATAACCGTGTCATCACAATGCTCTATGACCCCTGTCATCACAATGCTCCACGACACTTGTCATTCACAATGATCCATGACCACATTCATCACAATGCTTCATGACCACTGTCATCACAATGCTCGATGACCCTTTTCATCACAATGCTCCATGCCGTTGTCATCAGAATGCTCCTTGGCCCCTCTAATCACAATGGTCCATGACCTTTTTATCACAATGCTCCAGAATTCTTGTCATCATAATGTTCCATGGCCGTTTCATCACAATGCCCCATGACCCCTGTCATCACAATGTTCTATGTACCCTATCATCCCAGTGCTCCATGATATCTTTCTTCACAATTCTAGATGACCACTGTCATCACAATGCCCCATGACACCTGTCTTCACATTTCGCCATTGCCCTTGTCATCGCAAAGCTCCATGAACCGTGTCATCACAATATTCCATGACACTTTTCGTCACAATGATCCTTGACCACATTCATCTGAATACTCCATGGCCTATGTATTCGGAATTTTTCATGGCCCCTGAAATCAAATTGCTCCATGTTCCCTTTCTAACAATGCTCCATGACCACTGTCAACACAATGTCCCATGACGCCTGTCATCACAATTTTCCATGGCCCCTTTCATCACTATGTTCCATGATCCCTGTCATCACAATGTTCTAGAACAATTGTCAACACAATGCTCCATGACCCTTGTAAACACAATGCTCCATTCCCTTTTCATCACAGTGCTACAGAATTCTGGTCATCACAATATTCCATAACCGTGTCATCACAATGCTCTATGACCCCTGTCATCACAATGCTCCACGACACTTGTGATCACAATGATCCATGACCACATTCATCACAATGCTTCATGACCACTGTCATCACAATGCTCGATGACCCTTGTCATCAAAATGCTCCATGCAGTTTTCATCAGAATGCTCCAAGGCCCCTCTAATCACAATGGTCCATGCCCATTTTATCACAATGTTCCAGAATTCTTGTCATCATAATGCTCCATGGCCGTGTCATCACAAAGCCCCATAACCCTTGTCATCACAATGCTCCATGGCCCCTGTCATCCCTGTGCTCCCTGATATCTTTCTTCACAATTCTATATGATCACTGTCATCACAATGCCCCATGGCACCTGTCTTCACATTTCGCCATGGCCCTTGTCATCCCAATGCTCCATGAACGGTGTCATCACAATATTCCAGGACACTTTTCGTCACAATGATCCTTGACCACATTCATCTGAATAATCCATGGCGTATGTATTCGCAATTTTTCATGACCCCTGAAATCAAATTGCTCCATGTTCCCTTTCTAACAATGCTCCATGTCCACTGTCAACACAATGTCCCATGACGCCTGTCAACACAAATCTCCATTGCCCCTTTCATCACTATGCTCCATGATCCCTGTCTCACAATGTTCTAGAACATTTGTCATCACAATGCTCCATGACCCCTGTAATCACAATGCTCCATTCCCTTTTCATCACAGTGCTACAGAATTCTGGTCATCACAATATTCCATAACCGTGTCATCACAATGCTCTATGACCCCTGTCATCACAATGTTCCACGACACTTGTCATCACAATGATCCATGACCACATTCATCACAATGCTTCATGACCACTGTCATCACAATGCTCGATGACCCTTGTCATCACAATGCTCCATGCCGTTGTCATCAGAATGCTCCTTGGCCCCTCTAATCACAATGGTCCATACCCTTTTTATCACAATGCTCCAGAATTCTTGTCATCATAATGTTCCATGGCCGTGTCATCACAATGCCCCATGACCCCTGTCATCACAATGCTCCATGGCCCCTGTCATCCCAGTGCTCCATGATATCGTTCTTCACAATTCTAGATGACCACTGTCATCACAATGCCCCATGACACCTGTCTTCACATTTCACCATGGCCCTTGTCATCGCAATGCTCCATGAACCGTGTCATCACAATGTTCCAGGACACTTTCCCTCACAATGATCCTTGACCACATTCATCTGAATACTCCATGGCCTATGTATTCGCAATTTTTCATGGCCCCTGAAATCAAATTGCTCCATGTTCCCTTTCTAACAATGCTCCATGACCACTGTCAACACAATGTCCCATGACGCCTGTCATCACAATGCTCCATAGCCCCTTTCATCACTATGCTCCATGATCCCTGTCATCACAATGTTCTAGAACAATTGTCATCACAATGCTCCATGACCTCTGTAATCACAATGCTCCATTCCCTATTCATCACAGTGCTACAGAATTCTGGTCATCACAATATTCCATAACCGTGTCATCACAATGCTCTATGACCCCTGTCATCACAATGCTCCACGACACTTGTCATCACAATGATCCATGACCACTTTCATCACAATGCTTCATGACCACTGTCATCACAATGCTCGATGACACTTGTCATCAAAATGCTCCATGCAGTTGTCATCAGAATGCTCCATGGCCCTTCTAATCACAATGGTCCATGCCCATTTTATCACAATGTTCCAGAATTCTTGTCATCATAATGCTCCATGGCCGTGTCATCACATAGCCCCATGACCCCTGTCATCACAATGCTCCGTGGCCCCTGTCATCCCAGTGCTCCATGATATCTTTCTTCACAAATCTAGAGGACCAGTGTCATCTAAATGCCCCATGACACCTGTCTTCACATTTCGCCATGGCCCTTGTCATCGCAATGCTCCATGAACCGTGTCATCACAATTTTCCAGGACACTTTTTGTCACAATGATCCTTGACCACATTCATCTGAATACTCCATGGCCTATGTATTCACAATTGTTCATGGCCCCTGAAATCAAATTGCTGCATGTTCCCTTTCTAACAATGCTCCATGACCACTGTCAACACAATGTCCCATGACGCCTGTCATCACAATTTTCCATGGCCCCTTTCATCATTATGTTGCATGATCCCTGTCATCACAATGTTCTAGAACAATTGTCAACACAATGCTCCATGACCCCTGTAAACACAATGCTCCATTCCCTTTTCATCACAGTGCTACAGAATTCTGGTCATCACAATATTCCATAACCGTGTCATCACAATGCTCTATGACCCCTGTCATCACAATGTTCCACGACACTTGTCATCACAATGATCCATGACCACATTCATCAAAATGCTTCATGACCACTGTCATCACAATGCTCGATGACCCTTGTCATCACCATGCTCCATGCCGTTGTCATCAGAATGCTCCTTGGCCCCTCTAATCACAATGGTCCATACCCTTTTTATCACAATGCTCCAGAATTCTTGTCATCATAATGTTCCATGGCCGTGTCATCACAATGCCCCATGACCCCTGTCATCACAATGTTCCATGTACCCTATCATCCCAGTGCTCCATGATATCTTTCTTCACAATTCTAGATGACCACTGTCATCACAATGCCCCATGACACATGTCTTCACATTTCCCCATTGCCCTTGTCATCGCAAAGCTCCATGAACCGTGTCATCACAATATTCCAGGACACTTTTCGTCACAATGATCCTTGACCACATTCATCTGAATACTCCATGGCCTATGTATTCGGAATTTTTCATGGCCCCTGAAATCAAGTTGCTCCATGTTCCCTTTCTAAAAATGCTCCATGACCACTGTCAACACAATGTCCCATGACGCCTGTCATCACATTGCTCCATGGCCCCTTTCATCACTATGCTCCATGATCCCTGTCATCACAATGTTCTAGAACAATTGTCATCACAATGCTCCATGACCCCTGTAATCACAATGCTCCATTCCCTATTCATCACAGTGCTACAGAATTCTGGTCATCACCATATTCCATAACCGTGTCATCACAATGCTCTATGACCCCTGTCATCACAATGCTCCACGACACTTGTCATCACAATGATCCATGACCATATTCATCACAATGCTTCATGACCACTGTCATCACAATGCTCCATGCAGTTGTCATCAGAATGCTCCATGGCCCCTCTAATCACAATGGTCCATGCCCATTTTATCACAATGTTCCAGAATATTTGTCATCATAATGCTCCATGGCCGTGTCATCACTAAGCCCCATGACCCCTGTCATCACAATGCTCCATGGCCCCTGTCATCCCTGTGCTCCATGATATCTTTCTTCACAATTCTATATGATCACTGTCATCACAATGCCCCATGACACCTGTCTTCACATTTCGCCATGGCCCTTGTCATCGGAATGCTCCATGAACCGTGTCATCACAATATTCCAGGACACTTTTCCTCACAATGATCCTTGACCACATTCATCTGAATACTCCATGGCCTATGTATTCACAATTGTTCATGGCCCCTGAAATCAAATTGCTCCATGTTCCCTTTCTAACAATGCTCCATGACCACTGTCAACACAATGTCCCATGACGTCTGTCATCACAATGCTCCATGGCCCCTTTCATCACTATGCTCCATGATCCCTGTCTTCACAATGTTCTAGAACAATTGTCATCACAATGCTCCATGACCCCTGTAATCACAATGCTCCATTCCATTTTCATCACAGTGCTACAGAATTGTGGTCATCACAATATTCCATAACCGTGTCATCACAATGCTCTATGACCCCTGTCATCACAATGCTCCACGACACTTGTCATCACAATGATCCATGACCACATTCATCACAATGCTTCATGACCACTGTCATCACAATGCTCGATGACCCTTTTCATCACAATGCTCCATGCCGTTGTCATCAGAATGCTCCTTGGCCCCTCTAATCACAATGGTCCATGACCTTTTTATCACAATGCTCCAGAATTCTTGTCATCATAATGTTCCATGGCCGTTTCATCACAATGCCCCATGACCCCTGTCATCACAATGTTCTATGTACCCTATCATCCCAGTGCTCCATGATATCTTTCTTCACAATTCTAGATGACCACTGTCATCACAATACCCCATGACACCTGTCTTCACATTTCGCCATTGCCCTTGTCATCGCAAAGCTCCATGAACCGTGTCATCACAATATTCCATGACACTTTTCGTCACAATGATCCTTGACCACATTCATCTGAATACTCCATGGCCTATGTATTCGGAATTTTTCATGGCCCCTGAAATCAAATTGCTCCATGTTCCCTTTCTAACAATGCTCCATGACCACTGTCAACACAATGTCCCATGACGCCTGTCATCACAATTTTCCATGGCCCCTTTCATCACTATGTTCCATGATCCCTGTCATCACAATGTTCTAGAACAATTGTCAACACAATGCTCCATGACCCCTGTAAACACAATGCTCCATTCCCTTTTCATCACAGTGCTACAGAATTCTGGTCATCACAATATTCCATAACCGTGTCATCACAATGCTCTATGACCCCTGTCATCACAATGTTCCACGACACTTGTCATCACAATGATCCATGACCACATTCATCAAAATGCTTCATGACCACTGTCATCACAATGCTCGATGACCCTTGTCATAACAATGCTCTATGCCGTTGTCATCAGAATGCTCCTTGGCCCCTCTAATCACAATGGTCCATACCCTTTTTATCACAATGCTCCAGAATTCTTTTCATCACAATGCCCCATGACCCCTGTCATCACAATGTTCTATGTACCCTATCATCCCAGTGCTCCATGATATCTTTCTTCACAATTCTAGATGACCACTGTCATCACAATGCCCCATGACACCTGTCTTCACATTTCGCCATTGCCCTTGTCATCGCAAAGCTCCATGAACCGTGTCATCACATTATTCCAGGACACTTTTCGTCACAATGATCCTTGAACACATTCATCTGAATACTCCATGGCCTATGTATTCGGAATTTTTCATGGCCCCTGAAATCAAATTGCTCCATGTTCCCTTTCTAACAATGCTTCATGACCACTGTCAACACAATGTCCCATGACGCCTGTCATCACAATGCTCCATGGCCCCTTTCATCACTATGCTCCATGATCCCTGTCATCAAAATGTTCTAGAACAATTGTCATCACAATGCACCATGACCCCTGTAATCACAATGCTCCATTCCCTATTCATCACAGTGCTACATAATTCTGGTCATCACAATATTCCATAACCGTGTCATCACAATGCTCTATGACCCCTGTCATCACAATGCTCCACGACACTTGTGGTCACAAAGATCCATGACCACATTCATCACAATGCTTCATGACCACTGTCATCACAATGCTCGATGACCATTGTCATCAAAATGCTCCATGCAGTTGTCATCAGAATGCTCCATGGCCCCTCTAATCACAATGGTCCATGCCCATTTTATCACAATGTTCCAGAATTCTTGTCATCATAATGCTCCATGGCCGTGTCATCACATAGCCCCATGACCCCTGTCATCACAATGCTCCACGACACTTGTCATCACAATGATCCATGACCACATTCATCACAATGCTTCATGACCACTGTCATCACAATGCTCGATGACCCTTTTCATCACAATGCTCCATGCCGTTGTCATCAGAATGCTCCTTGGCCCCTCTAATCACAATGGTCCATGACCTTTTTATCACAATGCTCCAGAATTCTTGTCATCATAATGTTCCATGGCCGTGTCATAACAATGCCCCATGACCCCTGTCATCACAATGTTCCATGTACCCTATCATCCCAGTGCTCCATGATATCTTTCTTCACAATTCTAGATGACCACTGTCATCACAATGCCCCATGACACCTGTCTTCACATTTCGCCATTGCCCTTGTCATCGCAAAGCTCCATGAACCGTGTCATCACAATATTCCAGGACACTTTTCGTCACAATGATCCTTGACCACATTCATCTGAATACTCCATGGCCTATGTATTCGGAATTTTTCATGGCCCCTGAAATCAAATTGCTCCATGTTCCCTTTCTAAAAATGCTCCATGACCACTGTCAACACAATGTCCCATGACGCCTGTCATCACATTGCTCCATGGCCCCTTTCATCACTATGCTCCATGATCCCTGTCATCACAATGTTCTAGAACAATTGTCATCACAATGCTCCATGACCCCTGTAATCACAATGCTCCATTCCCTATTCATCACAGTGCTACAGAATTCTGGTCATCACCATATTCCATAACCGTGTCATCACAATGCTCTATGACCCCTGTCATCACAATGCTCCACGACACTTGTCATCACAATGATCCATGACCATATTCATCACAATGCTTCATGACCACTGTCATCACAATGCTCCATGCAGTTGTCATCAGAATGCTCCATGGCCCCTCTAATCACAATGGTCCATGCCCATTTTATCACAATGTTCCAGAATATTTGTCATCATAATGCTCCATGGCCGTGTCATCACTAAGCCCCATGACCCCTGTCATCACAATGCTCCATGGCCCCTGTCATCCCTGTGCTCCATGATATCTTTCTTCACAATTCTATATGATCACTGTCATCACAATGCCCCATGACACCTGTCTTCACATTTCGCCATGGCCCTTGTCATCGGAATGCTCCATGAACCGTGTCATCACAATATTCCAGGACACTTTTCCTCACAATGATCCTTGACCACATTCATCTGAATACTCCATGGCCTATGTATTCACAATTGTTCATGGCCCCTGAAATCAAATTGCTCCATGTTCCCTTTCTAACAATGCTCCATGACCACTGTCAACACAATGTCCCATGACGTCTGTCATCACAATGCTCCATGGCCCCTTTCATCACTATGCTCCATGATCCCTGTCTTCACAATGTTCTAGAACAATTGTCATCACAATGCTCCATGACCCCTGTAATCACAATGCTCCATTCCATTTTCATCACAGTGCTACAGAATTGTGGTCATCACAATATTCCATAACCGTGTCATCACAATGCTCTATGACCCCTGTCATCACAATGCTCCACGACACTTGTCATCACAATGATCCATGACCACATTCATCACAATGCTTCATGACCACTGTCATCACAATGCTCGATGACCCTTTTCATCACAATGCTCCATGCCGTTGTCATCAGAATGCTCCTTGGCCCCTCTAATCACAATGGTCCATGACCTTTTTATCACAATGCTCCAGAATTCTTGTCATCATAATGTTCCATGGCCGTTTCATCACAATGCCCCATGACCCCTGTCATCACAATGTTCTATGTACCCTATCATCCCAGTGCTCCATGATATCTTTCTTCACAATTCTAGATGACCACTGTCATCACAATGCCCCATGACACCTGTCTTCACATTTCGCCATTGCCCTTGTCATCGCAAAGCTCCATGAACCGTGTCATCACAATATTCCATGACACTTTTCGTCACAATGATCCTTGACCACATTCATCTGAATACTCCATGGCCTATGTATTCGGAATTTTTCATGGCCCCTGAAATCAAATTGCTCCATGTTCCCTTTCTAACAATGCTCCATGACCACTGTCAACACAATGTCCCATGACGCCTGTCATCACAATTTTCCATGGCCCCTTTCATCACTATGTTCCATGATCCCTGTCATCACAATGTTCTAGAACAATTGTCAACACAATGCTCCATGACCCCTGTAAACACAATGCTCCATTCCCTTTTCATCACAGTGCTACAGAATTCTGGTCATCACAATATTCCATAACCGTGTCATCACAATGCTCTATGACCCCTGTCATCACAATGTTCCACGACACTTGTCATCACAATGATCCATGACCACATTCATCAAAATGCTTCATGACCACTGTCATCACAATGCTCGATGACCCTTGTCATAACAATGCTCTATGCCGTTGTCATCAGAATGCTCCTTGGCCCCTCTAATCACAATGGTCCATACCCTTTTTATCACAATGCTCCAGAATTCTTTTCATCACAATGCCCCATGACCCCTGTCATCACAATGTTCTATGTACCCTATCATCCCAGTGCTCCATGATATCTTTCTTCACAATTCTAGATGACCACTGTCATCACAATGCCCCATGACACCTGTCTTCACATTTCGCCATTGCCCTTGTCATCGCAAAGCTCCATGAACCGTGTCATCACATTATTCCAGGACACTTTTCGTCACAATGATCCTTGAACACATTCATCTGAATACTCCATGGCCTATGTATTCGGAATTTTTCATGGCCCCTGAAATCAAATTGCTCCATGTTCCCTTTCTAACAATGCTTCATGACCACTGTCAACACAATGTCCCATGACGCCTGTCATCACAATGCTCCATGGCCCCTTTCATCACTATGCTCCATGATCCCTGTCATCAAAATGTTCTAGAACAATTGTCATCACAATGCACCATGACCCCTGTAATCACAATGCTCCATTCCCTATTCATCACAGTGCTACATAATTCTGGTCATCACAATATTCCATAACCGTGTCATCACAATGCTCTATGACCCCTGTCATCACAATGCTCCACGACACTTGTGGTCACAATGATCCATGACCACATTCATCACAATGCTTCATGACCACTGTCATCACAATGCTCGATGACCATTGTCATCAAAATGCTCCATGCAGTTGTCATCAGAATGCTCCATGGCCCCTCTAATCACAATGGTCCATGCCCATTTTATCACAATGTTCCAGAATTCTTGTCATCATAATGCTCCATGGCCGTGTCATCACATAGCCCCATGACCCCTGTCATCACAATGCTCCATGGCCCCTGTCATCCCTGTGCTCCATGATATCTTTCTTCACAATTCTATATGATCACTGTCATCACAATGCCCCATGACACCTGTCTTCACATTTCGCCATGGCCCTTGTCATCGCAAAGCTCCATGAACCGTGTCATCACAATATTCCAGGACACTTTTCGTCACAATGATCCTTGACCACATTCATCTGAATAATCCATGGCGTATGTATTCGCAATTTTTCATGACCCCTGAAATCAAATTGCTCCATGTTCCCTTTCTAACAATGCTCCATGTCGACTGTCAACACAATGTCCCATGACGCCTGTCAACACAAATCTCCATTGCCCCTTTCATCACTATGCTCCATGATCCCTGTCTCACAATGTTCTAGAACATTTGTCATCACAATTCTCCATGACCCCTGTAATCACAATGCTCCATTCCCTTTTCATCACTGTGCGACAGAATTCTGGTCATCACAATATTCCATAACCGTGTCATCACAATGCTCTATGACCCCTGTCATCACAATGCTCCACGACACTTGTCATCACAATGATGCATGACCACATTCATCACAATGCTTCATGACCACTATCATCACAATGCTCGATGACCCTTGTCATCACAATGCTCCATGCCGTTGTCATCAGAATGCTCCTTGGCCCCTCTAATCACAATGGTCCATGACCTTTTTATCACAATGCTCCAGAATTCTTGTCATCATAATGTTCCATGGCCGTGTCATAACAATGCCCCATGAACCCTGTCATCACAATGTTCCATGTACCCTATCATCCCAGTGCTCCATGATATCTTTCTTCACAATTCTAGATGACCACTGTCATCACAATGCCCCATGACACCTGTCTTCACATTTCGCCATTGCCCTTGTCATCGCAAAGCTCCATGAACCGTGTCATCACAATATTCCAGGACACTTTTCGTCACAATGATCCTTGACCACATTCATCTGAATACTCCATGGCCTATGTATTCGGAATTTTTCATGGCCCCTGAAATCAAATTGCTCCATGTTCCCTTTCTAACAATGCTCTATGACCACTGTCAACACAATGTCCCATGACGCCTGTCATCACAATGCTCCATGGCCCCTTTCATCACTATGCTCCATGATCCCTGTCATCACAATGTTCTAGAACAATTGTCATCACAATGCTCCATGACCCCTGTAATCACAATGCTCCATTCCCTATTCATCACAGTGCTACAGAATTCTGGTCATCACAATATTCCATAACCGTGTCATCACAATGCTCTATGACCACTGTCATCACAATGCTCCAAGACACTTGTGGTCACAATGATCCATGACCACATTCATCACAATGCTTCATGACCACTGTCATCACAATGCTCCTTGGCCCCTCTAATCACTATGGTCCATGCCCTTTTTATCACAATGCTCCAGAATTCTTGTCATCATAATGTTCCATGGCCGTGTTATCACAATGCCCCATGACCCCTGTCATCACAATGTTCCATGGCCCCTGTCATCCCAGTGCTCCATGATATCTTTCTTCACAATTCTAGATGACCACTGTCATCACAATGCCCCATGACACTTGTCTTCACATTTCGCCATGGACCTTGTCATCGCAATGCTCCATGAACCGTGTCATCACAATATTCCAGGACAATTTTCGTCACAATGATCCTTGACCACATTCATCTGAATCCTCCATGGCGTATACATTCGCAATTTTTCATGGCCCCTGAAATCAAATTGCTCCATGTTCTCTTTCTAACATAGCTCAATGTCCACTGTCAACACAATGTCCCATGACGCCTGTCAACACAAATCTCCATTGCCCCTTTCATCACTATGCTCCATGATCCCTGTCATCACAATGTTCTAGAACATTTGTCATCACAATGCTCCATGACCCCTGTAATCACAATGCTCCATTCCCTTTTCATCACTGTGCTACAGAATTCTGGTCATCACATTATTCCATAACCGTGTCATCACAATGCTCTATGACCACTGTCATCACAATGCTCCACGACAGTTGTCATCACAATGATGCATGACCACATTCATCACAATGCTTCATGACCACTATCATCATAATGCTCGATGACCCTTGTCATCACAATGCTCCATGCCGTTGTCATCAGAATGCTCCTTGGCCCCTCTAATCACAATGGTCCATGACCCTTTTATCACAATGCTCCAGAATTCTTGTCATCATAATGTTCCATGGCCGTGTCATCACAATGCCCCATGACCCCTGTCATCACAATGCTCCATGGCCCCTGTCATCCCAGTGCTCCATGATATCGTTCTTCACAATTCTAGATGACCACTGTCATCACAATGCCCCATGACACCTGTCTTCACATTTCGCCATGGCCCTTGTCATCGCAAAGCTCCATGAACCGTGTCATCACAATATTCCAGGACACTTTTCGTCACAATGATCCTTGACCACATTCATCTGAATACTCCATGGCCTATGTATTCACAATTGTTCATGGCCCCTGAAATCAAATTGCTGCATGTTCCCTTTCTAACAATGCTCCATGACCACTGTCAACACAGTGTCCCATGACGCCTGTCATCACAATTTTCCATGGCCCCTTTCATCACTATGTTCCATGATCCCTGTCATCACAATGTTCTAGAACAATTGTCAACACAATGCTCCATTCCCTTTTCATCACAGTGCTACAGAATTCTGGTCATCACAATATTCCATAACCGTGTCATCACAATGCTCTATAACCCCTGTCATCACAATGTTCCACGACACTTGTCATCACAATGATCCATGACCACATTCATCAAAATGCTTCATTACCACTGTCATCACAATGCTCGATGACCCTTGTCATCACAATGCTCCATGCCGTTGTCATCAGAATGCTCCTTGGCCCCTCTAATCACAATGGTCCATACCCTTTTTATCACAATGCTCCAGAATTCTTGTCATCATAATGTTCCATGGCCGTGTCATCACAATGCCCCATGACCCCTGTCATCATAATGTTCCATGTACCCTATCATCCCAGTGCTCCATGATATCTTTCTTCACAATTCTAGATGACCACTGTCATCACAATGCCCCATGACACCTGTCTTCACATTTCGCCATTGCCCTTGTCATCGCAAAGCTCCATGAACCGTGTCATCACAATATTCCAGGACACTTTTCGTCACAATGATCCTTGACCACATTCATCTGAATACTCCATGGCCTATGTATTCGGAATTTTTCATGGCCCCTGAAATCAAATTGCTCCATGTTCCCTTTCTAACAATGCTCCATGACCACTGTCAACACAATGTCCCATGACGCCTGTCATCACAATGCTCCATGGCCCCTTTCATCACTATGCTCCATGATCCCTGTCATCACAATGTTCTAGAACAATTGTCATCACAATGCTCCATGACCCCTGTAATCACAATGCTCCATTCCCTATTCATCACAGTGCTACAGAATTCTGGTCATCACAATATTCCATAACCGTGTCATCACAATGCTCTATGACCCCTGTCATCACAATGTTCCACGACACTTGTCATCACAATGATCCATGACCACATTCATCAAAATGCTTCATGACCACTGTCATCACAATGCTCGATGACCCTTGTCATAACAATGCTCTATGCCGTTGTCATCAGAATGCTCCTTGGCCCCTCTAATCACAATGGTCCATACCCTTTTTATCACAATGCTCCAGAATTCTTTTCATCATAATGTTCCATGGCCGTGTCATCACAATGCCCCATGACCCCTGTCATCACAATGTTCCATGTACCCTATCATCCCAGTGCTCCATGATATCTTTCTTCACAATTCTAGATGACCACTGTCATCACAATGCCCCATGACACCTGTCTTCACATTTCCCCATTGCCCTTTTCATCGCAACCTCCATGAACCGTGTCATCACAATATTCCAGGACACTTTTCGTCACAATGATCCTTGACCACATTCATCTGAATACTCCATGGCCTATGTATTCGGAATTTTTCATGGCCCCTGAAATCAAATTGCTCCATGTTCCCTTTCTAACAATGCTCCATGACCACTGTCAACAAAATGTCCCATGACGCCTGTCATCACAATGCTCCATGGCCCCTTTCATCACTATGCTCCATGATCCCTGTCTCACAATGTTCTAGAACATTTGTCATCACAATGCTCCATGACCCCTGTAATCACAATGCTCCATTCCTTTTTCATCACTGTGCTACAGAATTCTGGTCATCACAATATTCCATAACCGTGTCATCACAATGCTCTATGACCCCTGTCATCACAATGCTCCACGACAGTTGTCATCACAATGATGCATGACCACATTCATCACAATGCTTCATGACCACTATCATCACAATGCTCGATGACCATTGTCATCACAATGCTCCATGCCGTTGTCATCAGAATGCTCCTTGGCCCCTCTAATCACAATGGTCCATGACCTTTTTATCACAATGCTCCAGAATTCTTGTCATCATAATGTTCCATGGCCGTGTCATCACAATGCCCCATGACCCCTGTCATCACAATGCTCCATGGCCCCTGTCATCCCAGTGCTCCATGATATCGTTCTTCACAATTCTAGATGACCACTGTCATCACAATGCCCCATGACACCTGTCTTCACATTTCGCCATGGCCCTTGTCATCGCAAAGCTCCATGAACCGTGTCATCACAATATTCCAGGACACTTTTCGTCACAATGATCCTTGACCACATTCATCTGAATACTCCATGGCCTATGTATTCACAATTGTTCATGGCCCCTGAAATCAAATTGCTGCATGTTCCCTTTCTAACAATGCTCCATGACCACTGTCAACACAATGTCCAATGACGCCTGTCATCACAATTTTCCATGGCCCCTTTCATCACTATGTTCCATGATCCCTGTCATCACAATGTTCTAGAACAATTGTCAACACAATGCTCCATGACCCTTGTAAACACAATGCTCCATTCCATTTTCATCACAGTGCTACAGAATTCTGGTCATCACAATATTCCATAACCGTGTCATCACAATGCTCTATGACCCCTGTCATCACAATGTTCCACGACACTTGTCATCACAATGATCCATGACCACATTCATCAAAATGCTTCATGACCACTGTCATCACAATGCTCGATGACCCTTGTCATCACAATGCTCCATGCCGTTGTCATCAGAATGCTCCTTGGCCCCTCTAATCACAATGGTCCATACCCTTTTTATCACAATGCTCCAGAATTCTTGTCATCATAATGTTCCATGGCCGTGTCATCACAATGCCCCATGACCCCTGTCATCACAATGTTCCATGTACCCTATCATCCCAGTGCTCCATGATATCTTTCTTCACAATTCTAGATGACCACTGTCATCACAATGCCCCATGACACCTGTCTTCACATTTCCCCATTGCCCTTGTCATCGCAAAGCTCCATGAACCGTGTCATCACAATATTCCAGGACACTTTTCGTCACAATGATCCTTGACCACATTCATCTGAATACTCCATGGCCTATGTATTCGGAATTTTTCATGGCCCCTGAAATCAAATTGCTCCATGTTCCCTTTCTAACAATGCTCCATGACCACTGTCAACACAATGTCCCATGACGCCTGTCATCACAATGCTCCATGGCCCCTTTCATCACTATGCTCCATGATCACTGTCATCACAATGTTCTAGAACAATTGTCATCACAATGCTCCATGACCCCTGTAATCACAATGCTCCATTCCCTTTTCATCACAGTGCTACAGAATTCTGGTCATCACAATATTCCATAACCGTGTCATCACAATGCTCTATGACCCCTGTCATCACAATGCTCCACGACACTTGTGATCACAATGATCCATGACCACATTCATCACAATGCTTCATGACCACTGTCATCACAATGCTCGATGACCCTTGTCATCAAAATGCTCCATGCAGTTGTCATCAGAATGCTCCAAGGCCCCTCTAATCACAATGGTCCATGCCCATTTTATCACAATGTTCCAGAATTCTTGTCATCATAATGCTCCATGGCCGTGTCATCACAAAGCCCCATAACCCCTGTCATCACAATGCTCCATGGCCCCTGTCATCCCTGTGCTCCATGATATCTTTCTTCACAATTCTATATGATCACTGTCATCACAATGCCCCATGGCACCTGTCTTCACATTTCGCCATGGCCCTTGTCATCCCAATGCTCCATGAACCGTGTCATCACAATATTCCAGGACACTTTTCGTCACAATGATCCTTGACCACATTCATCTGAATAATCCATGGCGTATGTATTCGCAATTTTTCATGACCCCTGAAATCAAATTGCTGCATGTTCCCTTTCTAACAATGCTCCATGTCCACTGTCAACACAATGTCCCATGACGCCTGTCAACACAAATCTCCATTGCCCCTTTCATCACTATGCTCCATGATCCCTGTCTCACAATGTTCTAGAACATTTGTCATCACAATGCTCCATGACCCCTGTAATCACAATGCTCCATTCCCTTTTCATCACAGTGCTACAGAATTCTGGTCATCACAATATTCCATAACCGTGTCATCACAATGCTCTATGACCCCTGTCATCACAATGTTCCACGACACTTGTCATCACAATGATCCATGACCACATTCATCAAAATGATTCATGACCACTGTCATCACAATGCTCGATGACCCTTGTCATCACAATGCTCCATGCCGTTGTCATCAGAATGCTCCTTGGCCCCTCTAATCACAATGGTCCATACCCTTTTTATCACAATGCTCCAGAATTCTTGTCATCATAATGTTCCATGGCCGTGTCATCACAATGCCCCATGACCCCTGTCATCACAATGCTCCATGGCCCCTGTCATCCCAGTGCTCCATGATATCGTTCTTCACAATTCTAGATGACCACTGTCATCACAATGCCCCATGACACCTGTCTTCACATTTCACCATGGCCCTTGTCATCGCAATGCTCCATGAACCGTGTCATCACAATGTTCCAGGACACTTTCCCTCACAATGATCCTTGACCACATTCATCTGAATACTCCATGGCCTATGTATTCGCAATTTTTCATGGCCCCTGAAATCAAATTGCTCCATGTTCCCTTTCTAACAATGCTCCATGACCACTGTCAACACAATGTCCCATGACGCCTGTCATCACAATGCTCCATAGCCCCTTTCATCACTATGCTCCATGATCCCTGTCATCACAATGTTCTAGAACAATTGTCATCACAATGCTCCATGACCTCTGTAATCACAATGCTCCATTCCCTATTCATCACAGAGCTACAGAATTCTGGTCATCACAATATTCCATAACCGTGTCATCACAATGCTCTATGACCCCTGTCATCACAATGCTCCACGACACTTGTCATCACAATGATCCATGACCACATTCATCACAATGCTTCATGACCACTGTCATCACAATGCTCGATGACACTTGTCATCAAAATGCTCCATGCAGTTGTCATCAGAATGCTCCATGGCCCCTCTAATCACAATGGTCCATGCCCATTTTATCACAATGTTCCAGAATTCTTGTCATCATAATGCTCCATGGCCGTGTCATCACAAAGCCCCATGACCCCTGTCATCACAATGCTCCGTGGCCCCTGTCATCCCAGTGCTCCATGATATCTTTCTTCACAAATCTAGAGGACCAGTGTCATCTAAATGCCCCATGACACCTGTCTTCACATTTCGCCATGGCCCTTGTCATCGCAATGCTCCATGAACCGTGTCATCACAATTTTCCAGGACACTTTTTGTCACAATGATCCTTGACCACATTCATCTGAATACTCCATGGCCTATGTATTCACAATTTTTCATGGCCCCTGAAATCAAATTGCTCCATGTTCCCTTTCTAACAATGCTCCATGACCACTGTCAACACCATGTCCCATGACGCCTGTCATCACAATGCTCCATGGCCCCTTTCATCACTATGCTCCATTATCCCTGTCATCACAATGTTCTAGAACAATTGTCATCACAATGCTCCATGACCCCTGTAATCACAATGCTCCATTCCCTATTCATCACAGTGCTACAGAATTCTGGTCATCACAATATTCCATAACCGTGTCATCACAATGCTCTATAACCCCTGTCATCAAAATGCTCCACGACACTTGTGATCACAATGATCCATGACCACATTCATCACAATGCTTCATGACCACTGTCATCACAATGCTCGATGACCCTGGTCATCAAAATGCTCCATGCCGTTGTCATCAGAATGCTCCTTGGCCCCTCTAATCACAATGGTCCATACCCTTTTTATCACAATGCTCCAGAATTCTTGTCATCATAATGTTCCATGGCCGTTTCATCACAATGCCCCATGACCCCTGTCATCACAATGTTCTATGTACCCTATCATCCCAGTGCTCCATGATATCTTTCTTCACAATTCTAGATGACCACTGTCATCACAATGCCCCATGACACCTGTCTTCACATTTCGCCATTGCCCTTGTCATCGCAAAGCTCCATGAACCGTGTCATCACAATAATCCAGGACACTTTTCGTCACAATGATCCTTGACCACATTCATCTGAATACTCCATGGCCTATGTATTCGGAATTTTTCATGGCCCCTGAAATCAAATTGCTCCATGTTCCCTTTCTAACAATGCTCCATGACCACTGTCAACACAATGTCCCATGACGCCTGTCATCACAATGCTCCATGGCCCCTTTCATCACTATGCTCCATGATCCCTGTCATCACAATGTTCTAGAACAATTGTCATCACAATGCTCCATGACCCCTGTAATCACAATGCTCCATTCCCTATTCATCACAGTGCTACAGAATTCTGGTCATCACAATATTCCATAACCGTGTCATCACAATGCTCTATGACCCCTGTCATCACAATGCTCCACGACACTTGTGGTCACAATGATCCATGACCATATTTATCACAATGCTTCATGACCACTGTCATCACAATGCTCGATGACCCTTGTCATCAAAATGCTCCATGCAGTTGTCATCAGAATGCACCATGGACCCTCTAATCACAATGGTCCATGCCCATTTTATCACAATGTTCCAGAATTCTTGTCATCATAATGCTCCATGGCCGTGTCATCACAAAGCCCCATGACCCCTGTCATCACAATGCTCCATGGCCCCTGTCATCCCTGAGCTCCATGATATCTTTCTTCACAATTCTAGATGACCACTGTCATCACAATGCCCCAAGACACCTGTCTTCACATTTCGCCATGGCCCTTTTCATCGCAATGCTCCATGAACCGTGTCATCACAATATTCCAGGACACTTGTCGTCACAATGATCCTTGACAACATTCATCTGAATACTCCATGGCCTATGTATTCGCAATTTTTCATGGCCCCTGAAATCAAATTGCTCCATGTTCCCTTTCTAACAATGCTCCATGAACACTGTCAACACAATGTCCCATGACGCCTGTCATCACAATGCTCCATGGCCCCTTTCATCACTATGCTCCATGATCCCTGTCTTCACAATGTTCTAGAACAATTGTCATCACAATGCTCCATGACCACTGTAATCACAATGCTCCATTCCCTTTTCATCACAGTGCTACAGAATTGTGGTCATCACAATATTCCATAACCGTGTCATCACAATTCTCTATGACCCCTGTCATCACAATGCTCCACGACACTTGTCATCACAATGATCCATGACCACATTCATCACAATGCTTCATGACCACTGTCATCACAATGCTCGATGACCCTTTTCATCACAATGCTCCATGCCGTTGTCATCAGAATGCTCCTTGGCCCCTCTAATCACAATGGTCCATGACCTTTTTATCACAATGCTCCAGAATTCTTGTCATCATAATGTTCCATGGCCGTTTCATCACAATGCCCCATGACCCCTGTCATCACAATGTTCTATGTACCCTATCATCCCAGTGCTCCATGATATCTTTCTTCACAATTCTAGATGACCACTGTCATCACAATGCCCCATGACACCTGTCTTCACATTTCGCCATTGCCCTTGTCATCGCAAAGCTCCATGAACCGTGTCATCACAATATTCCAGGACACTTTTCGTCACAATGATCCTTGACCACATTCATCTGAATACTCCATGGCCTATGTATTCGGAATTTTTCATGGCCCCTGAAATCAAATTGCTCCATGTTCCCTTTCTAACAATGCTCCATGACCACTGTCAACACAATGTCCCATGACGCCTGTCATCACAATGCTCCATGGCCCCTTTCATCACTATGCTCCATGATCCCTGTCATCACAATGTTCTAGAACAATTGTCATCACAATGCTCCATGACCCCTGTAATCACAATGCTCCATTCCCTATTCATCACAGTGCTACAGAATTCTGGTCATCACAATATTCCATAACCGTGTCATCACAATGCTCTATGACCCCTGTCATCACAATGCTCCACGACACTTGTGGTCACAATGATCCATGACCATATTTATCACAATGCTTCATGACCACTGTCATCACAATGCTCGATGACCCTTGTCATCAAAATGCTCCATGCAGTTGTCATCAGAATGCTCCATGGCCCCTCTAATCACAATGGTCCATGCCCATTTTATCACAATGTTCCAGAATTCTTGTCATCATAATGCTCCATGGCCGTGTCATCACAAAGCCCCATGACCCCTGTCATCACAATGCTCCATGGCCCCTGTCATCCCTGAGCTCCATGATATCTTTCTTCACAATTCTAGATGACCACTGTCATCACAATGCCCCAAGACACCTGTCTTCACATTTCGCCATGGCCCTTTTCATCGCAATGCTCCATGAACCGTGTCATCACAATATTCCAGGACACTTGTCGTCACAATGATCCTTGACCACATTCATCTGAATACTCCATGGCCTATGTATTCGCAATTTTTCATGGCCCCTGAAATCAAATTGCTCCATGTTCCCTTTCTAACAATGTTCCATGACCACTGTCAACACAATGTCCCATGACGCCTGTCATCACAATGCTCCATGGCCCCTTTCATCACTATGCTCCATGATCCCTGTCTTCACAATGTTCTAGAACAATTGTCATCACAATGCTCCATGACCACTGTAATCACAATGCTCCATTCCTTTTTCATCACAGTGCTACAGAATTGTGGTCATCACAATATTCCATAACCGTGTCATCACAATTCTCTATGACCCCTGTCATCACAATGCTCCACGACACTTGTCATCACAATGATCCATGACCACATTCATCACAATGCTTCATGACCACTGTCATCACAATGCTCGATGACCCTTTTCATCACAATGCTCCATGCCGTTGTCATCAGAATGCTCCTTGGCCCCTCTAATCACAATGGTCCATGACCTTTTTATCACAATGCTCCAGAATTCTTGTCATCATAATGTTCCATGGCCGTTTCATCACAATGCCCCATGACCCCTGTCATCACAATGTTCTATGTACCCTATCATCCCAGTGCTCCATGATATCTTTCTTCACAATTCTAGATGACCACTGTCATCACAATGCCCCATGACACCTGTCTTCACATTTCGCCATTGCCCTTGTCATCGCAAAGCTCCATGAACCGTGTCATCACAATATTCCAGGACACTTTTCGTCACAATGATCCTTGACCACATTCATCTGAATACTCCATGGCCTATGTATTCGGAATTTTTCATGGCCCCTGAAATCAAATTGCTCCATGTTCCCTTTCTAACAATGCTTCTTGACCACTGTCAACACAATGTCCCATGACGCCTGTCATCACAATGCTCCATGGCCCCTTTCATCACTATGCTCCATGATCCCTGTCTCACAATGTTCTAGAACATTTGTCATCACAATGCTCCATGACCCCTGTAATCACAATGCTCCATTCCATTTTCATCACTGTGCTACAGAATTCTGGTCATCACAATATTCCATAACCGTGTCATCACAATGCTCTATGACCCCTGTCATCACAATGCTCCACGACACTTGTCATCACAATGATGCATGACCACATTCATCACAATGCTTCATGACCACTATCATCACAATGCTCGATGACCCTTGTCATCACAATGCTCCATGCCGTTGTCATCAGAATGCTCCTTGGCCCCTCTAATCACAATGGTCCATGACCTTTTTATCACAATGCTCCAGAATTCTTGTCATCATAATGTTCCATGGCCGTGTCATCACAAAGCCCCATAACCCCTGTCATCACAATGCTCCATGGCCCCTGTCATCCCTGTGCTCCATGATATCTTTCTTCACAATTCTATATGATCACTGTCATCACAATGCCCCATGGCACCTGTCTTCACATTTCGCCATGGCCCTTGTCATCCCAATGCTCCATGAACCGTGTCATCACAATATTCCAGGACACTTTTCGTCACAATGATCCTTGACCACATTCATCTGAATACTCCATGGCCTATGTATTCGGAATTTTTCATGGCCCCTGAAATCAAATTGCTCCATGTTCCCTTTCTAACAATGCTCCATGACCACTGTCAACACAATGTCCCATGACGCCTGTCATCACAATGCTCCATTGCCCCTTTCATCACTATGCTCCATGATCCCTGTCTCACAATGTTCTAGAACATTTGTCATCACAATGCTCCATGACCCCTGTAATCACAATGCTCCATTCCTTTTTCATCTCTGTGCTACAGAATTCTGGTCATCACAATATTCCATAACCGTGTCATCACAATGCTCTATGACCCCTGTCATCACAATGTTCCACGACACTTGTCATCACAATGATCCATGACCACATTCATCAAAATGCTTCATGACCACTGTCATCACAATGCTCGATGACCCTTGTCATCACAATGCTCCATGCCGTTGTCATCAGAATGCTCCTTGGCCCCTCTAATCACAATGGTCCATACCCTTTTTATCACAATGCTCCAGAATTCTTGTCATCATAATGTTCCATGGCCGTGTCATCACAATGCCCCATGACCCCTGTCATCACAATGTTCCATGTACCCTATCATCCCAGTGCTCCATGATATCTTTCTTCACAATTCTAGATGACCACTGTCATCACAATGCCCCATGACACCTGTCTTCACATTTCCACATTGCCCTTGTCATCGCAAAGCTCCATGAACCGTGTCATCACAATATTCCAGGACACTTTTCGTCACAAAGATCCTTGACCACATTCATCTGAATACTCCATGGCCTATGTATTCGGAATTTTTCATGGCCCCTGAAATCAAATTGCTCCATGTTCCCTTTCTAACAATGCTCCATGACCACTGTCAACACAATGTCCCATGACGCCTGTCATCACAATGCTCCATGGCCCCTTTCATCACTATGCTCCATGATCACTGTCATCACAATGTTCTAGAACAATTGTCATCACAATGCTCCATGACCCCTGTAATCACAATGCTCCATTCCCTATTCATCACAGTGCTACAGAATTCTGGTCATCACAATATTCCATAACCGTGTCATCACAATGCTCTATGACCCCTGTCATCACAATGCTCCACGACACTTGTGATCCCAATGATCCATGACCACATTCATCACAATGCTTCATGACCACTGTCATCACAATGCTCGATGACCCTTGTCATCAAAATGCTCCATGCAGTTGTCATCAGAATGCTCCAAGGCCCCTCTAATCACAATGGTCCATGCCCATTTTATCACAATGTTCCAGAATTCTTGTCATCATAATGCTCCATGGCCGTGTCATCACAAAGCCCAATAACCCCTGTCATCACAATGCTCCATGGCCCCTGTCATCCCTGTGCTCCATGATATCTTTCTTCACAATTCTATATGATCACTGTCATCACAATGCCCCATGGCACCTGTCTTCACATTTCGCCATGGCCCTTGTCATCCCAATGCTCCATGAACCGTGTCATCACAATATTCCAGGACACTTTTCGTCACAATGATCCTTGACCACATTCATCTGAATAATCCATGGCGTATGTATTCGCAATTTTTCATGACCCCTGAAATCAAATTGCTCCATGTTCCCTTTCTAACAATGCTCCATGTCCACGGTCAACACAATGTCCCATGACGCCTGTCAACACAAATCTCCATTGCCCCTTTCATCACTATGCTCCATGATCCCTGTCTCACAATGTTCTAGAACATTTGTCATCACAATGCTCCATGACCCCTGTAATCACAATGCTCCATTCCTTTTTCATCACAGTGCTACAGAATTCTGGTCATCACAATATTCCATAACCGTGTCATCACAATGCTCTATGACCCCTGTCATCACAATGATCCATGACCACATTCATCAAAATGCTTCATGACCACTGTCATCACAATGCTCGATGACCCTTGTCATCACAATGCTCCATGCCGTTGTCATCAGAATGCTCCTTGGCCCCTCTAATCACAATGGTCCATACCCTTTTTATCACAATGCTCCAGAATTCTTGTCATCATAATGTTCCATGGCCGTGTCATCACAATGCCCCATGACCCCTGTCATCACAATGCTCCATGGCCCCTGTCATCCCAGTGCTCCATGATATCGTTCTTCACAATTCTAGATGACCACTGTCATCACAATGCCCCATGACACCTGTCTTCACATTTCACCATGGCCCTTGTCATCGCAATGCTCCATGAACCGTGTCATCACAATGTTCCAGGACACTTTCCCTCACAATGATCCTTGACCACATTCATCTGAATACTCCATGGCCTATGTATTCGCAATTTTTCATGGCCCCTGAAATCAAATTGCTCCATGTTCCCTTTCTAACAATGCTCCATGAACACTGTCAACACAATGTCCCATGACGCCTGTCATCACAATGCTCCATAGCCCCTTTCATCACTATGCTCCATGATCCCTGTCATCACAATGTTCTAGAACAATTGTCATCACAATGCTCCATGACCTCTGTAATCACAATGCTCCATTCCCTATTCATCACAGTGCTACAGAATTCTGGTCATCACAATATTCCATAACCGTGTCATCACAATGCTCTATGACCCCTGTCATCACAATGCTCCACGACACTTGTCATCACAATGATCCATGACCACATTCATCACAATGCTTCATGACCACTGTCATCACAATGCTCGATGACACTTGTCATCAAAATGCTCCATGCAGTTGTCATCAGAATGCTCCATGGCCCCTCTAATCACAATGGTCCATGCACATTTTATCACAATGTTCCAGAATTCTTGTCATCATAATGCTCCATGGCCGTGTCATCACAAAGCCCCATGACCCCTGTCATCACAATGCTCCGTGGCCCCTGTCATCCCAGTGCTCCATGATATCTTTCTTCACAAATCTAGAGGACCAGTGTCATCTAAATGCCCCATGACACCTGTCTTCACATTTCGCCATGGCCCTTGTCATCGCAATGCTCCATGAACCGTGTCATCACAATTTTCCAGGACACTTTTTGTCACAATGATCCTTGACCACATTCATCTGAATACTCCATGGCCTATGTATTCACAATTTTTCATGGCCCCTGAAATCAAATTGCTCCATGTTCCCTTTCTAACAATGCTCCATGACCACTGTCAACACAATGTCCCATGACGCCTGTCATCACAATGCTCCATGGCCCCTTTCATCACTATGCTCCATGATCCCTGTCATCACAATGTTCTAGAACAATTGTCATCACAATGCTCCATGACCCCTGTAATCACAATGCTCCATTCCCTATTCATCACAGTGCTACAGAATTCTGGTCATCACAATATTCCATAACCGTGTCATCACAATGCTCTATAACCCCTGTCATCACAATGCTCCACGACACTGGTGATCACAATGATCCATGACCACATTCATCACAATGCTTCATGACCACTGTCATCACAATGCTCGATGACCCTTGTCATCAAAATGCTCCATGCCGTTGTCATCAGAATGCTCCTTGGCCCCTCTAATCACAATGGTCCATACCCTTTTTATCACAATGCTCCAGAATTCTTGTCATCATAATGTTCCATGGCCGTTTCATCACAATGCCCCATGACCCCTGTCATCACAATGTTCTATGTACCCTATCATCCCAGTGCTCCATGATATCTTTCTTCACAATTCTAGATGAGCACTGTCATCACAATGCCCCATGACACCTGGCTTCACATTTCGCCATTGCCCTTGTCATCGCAAAGCTCCATGAACCGTGTCATCACAATATTCCAGGACACTTTTCGTCACAATGATCCTTGACCACATTCATCTGAATACTCCATGGCCTATGTATTCGGAATTTTTCATGGCCCCTGAAATCAAATTGCTCCATGTTCCCTTTCTAACAATGCTCCATGACCACTGTCAACACAATGTCCCATGACGCCTGTCATCACAATGCTCCATGGCCCCTTTCATCACTATGCTCCATGATCCCTGTCATCACAATGTTCTAGAACAATTGTCATCACAATGCTCCATGACCCCTGTAATCACAATGCTCCATTCCCTATTCATCACAGTGCTACAGAATTCTGGTCATCACAATATTCCATAACCGTGTCATCACAATGCTCTATGACCCCTGTCATCACAATGCTCCACGACACTTGTGGTCACAATGATCCATGACCATATTCATCACAATGCTTCATGACCACTGTCATCACAATGCTCGATGACCCTTGTCATCAAAATGCTCCATGCAGTTGTCATCAGAATGCTCCATGGCCCCTCTAATCACAATGGTCCATGCCCATTTTATCACAATATTCCAGAATTCTTGTCATCATAATGCTCCATGGCCGTGTCATCACAAAGCCCCATGACCCCTGTCATCACAATGCTCCATGGCCCCTGTCATCCCTGAGCTCCATGATATCTTTCTTCACAATTCTATATGATCACTGTCATCACAATGCCCCATGACACCTGTCTTCACATTTCGCCATGGCCCTTGTCATCGCAATGCTCCATGAACCGTGTCATCACAATATTCCAGGACACTTTTCGTCACAATGATCCTTGACCACATTCATCTGAATAATCCATGGCGTATGTATTCGCAATTTTTCATGACCACTGAAATCAAATTGCTCCATGTTCCCTTTCTAACAATGCTCCATGTCGACTGTCAACACAATGTCCCATGACGCCTGTCAACACAAATCTCCATTGCCCCTTTCATCACTATGCTCCATGATCCCTGTCTCACAATGTTCTAGAACATTTGTCATCACAATGCTCCATGACCCCTGTAATCACAATGCTCCATTCCCTTTTCATCACTGTGCTACAGAATTCTGGTCATCACAATATTCCATAACCGTGTCATCACAATGCTCTATGACCCCTGTCATCACAATGCTCCACGACACTTGTCATCACAATGATGCATGACCACATTCATCACAATGCTTCATGACCACTATCATCATAATGCTCGATGACCCTTGTCATCACAATGCTCCATGCCGTTGTCATCAGAATGCTCCTTGGCCCCTGTAATCACAATGGTCCATGACCTTTTTATCACAATGCTCCAGAATTCTTGTCATCATAATGTTCCATGGCCGTGTCATCACAATGCCCCATGAACCCTGTCATCACAATGTTCCATGTACCCTATCATCCCAGTGCTCCATGATATCTTTCTTCACAATTCTAGATGACCACTGTCATCACAATGCCCCATGACACCTGTCTTCACATTTCCCCATTGCCCTTGTCATCGCAAAGCTCCATGAACCGTGTCATCACAATATTCCAGGACACTTTTCGTCACAATGATCCTTGACCACATTCATCTGAATACTCCATGGCCTATGTATTCGGAATTTTTCATGGCCCCTGAAATCAAATTGCTCCATGTTCCCTTTCTAACAATGCTCCATGACCACTGTCAACACAATGTCCCATGACGCCTGTCATCACAATGCTCCATGGCCCCTTTCATCACTATGCTCGATGCTCCCTGTCATCAAAATGTTCTAGAACAATTGTCATCACAATGCTCCATGACCCCTGTAATCACAATGCTCCATTCCCTATTCATCACAGTGCTACAGAATTCTGGTCATCACAATATTCCATAACCGTGTCATCACAATGCTCTATGACCCCTGTCATCACAATGCTCCACGACACTTGTCATCACAATGATGCATGACCACATTCATCACAATGCTTCATGACCACTATCATCACAATGCTCGATGACCATTGTCATCACAATGCTCCATGCCGTTGTCATCAGAATGCTCCTAGGCCCCTCTAATCACAATGGTCCATGACCTTTTTATCACAATGCTCCAGAATTCTTGTCATCATAATGTTCCATGGCCGTGTCATCACAATGCCCCATGACCCCTGTCATCACAATGCTCCATGGCCCCTGTCATCCCAGTGGTCCATGATATCGTTCTTCAAAATTCTAGATGACCACTGTCATCACAATGCCCCATGACACCTGTCTTCACATTTCGCCATGGCCCTTGTCATCGCAAAGCTCCATGAACCGTGTCATCACAATATTCCAGGACACTTTTCGTCACAATGATCCTTGACCACATTCATCTGAATACTCCATGGCCTATGTATTCACAATTGTTCATGGCCCCTGAAATCAAATTGCTGCATGTTCCCTTTCTAACAATGCTCCATGACCACTGTCAACACAGTGTCCCATGACGCCTGTCATCACAATTTTCCATGGCCCCTTTCATCACTATGTTCCATGATCCCTGTCATCACAATGTTCTAGAACAATTGTCAACACAATGCTCCATTCCCTATTCATCACAGTGCTACAGAATTCTGGTCATCACAATATTCCATAACCGTGTCATCACAATGCTCTATGACCCCTGTCATCACAATGCTCCACGACACTTGTCATCACAATGATCCATGACCACATTCATCACAATGCTTCATGACCACTGTCATCACAATGCTCGATGACACTTGTCATCAAAATGCTCCATGCAGTTGTCATCAGAATGCTCCATGGCCCCTCTAATCACAATGGTCCATGCCCATTTTATTACAATGTTCCAGAATTCTTGTCATCATAATGCTCCATGGCCGTGTCATCACAAAGCCCCATGACCCCTGTCATCACAATGCTCCGTGGCCCCTGTCATCCCAGTGCTCCATGATATCTTTCTTCACAAATCTAGAGGACCAGTGTCATCTAAATGCCCCATGACACCTGTCTTCACATTTCGCCATGGCCCTTGTCATCGCAATGCTCCATGAACCGTGTCATCACAATTTTCCAGGACACTTTTTGTCACAATGATCCTTGACCACATTCATCTGAATACTCCATGGCCTATGTATTCACAATTTTTCATGGCCCCTGAAATCAAATTGCTCCATGTTCCCTTTCTAACAATGCTCCATGACCACTGTCAACACAATGTCCCATGACGCCTGTCATCACAATGCTCCATGGCCCCTTTCATCACTATGCTCCATGATCCCTGTCATCACAATGTTTAAGAACAATTGTCATCACAATGCTCCATGACCCCTGTAATCACAATGCTCCATTCCCTATTCATCACAGTGCTACAGAATTCTGGTCATCACAATATTCCATAACCGTGTCATCACAATGCTCTATAACCCCTGTCATCACAATGCTCCACGACACTGGTGATCACAATGATCCATGACCACATTCATCACAATGCTTCATGACCACTGTCATCACAATGCTCGATGACCCTGGTCATCAAAATGCTCCATGCCGTTGTCATCAGAATGCTCCTTGGCCCCTCTAATCACAATGGTCCATACCCTTTTTATCACAATGCTCCAGAATTCTTGTCATCATAATGTTCCATGGCCGTGTCATCACAATGCCCCATGAACCCTGTCATCACAATGTTCTATGTACCCTATCATCCCAGTGCTCCATGATATCTTTCTTCACAATTCTAGATGACCACTGTCATCACAATGCCCCATGACACCTGGCTTCACATTTCGCCATTGCCCTTGTCATCGCAAAGCTCCATGAACCGTGTCATCACAATATTCCAGGACACTTTTCGTCACAATGATCCTTGACCACATTCATCTGAATACTCCATGGCCTATGTATTCGGAATTTTTCATGGCCCCTGAAATCAAATTGCTCCATGTTCCCTTTCTAACAATGCTCCATGACCACTGTCAACACAATGTCCCATGACGCCTGTCATCACAATGCTCCATGGCCCCTTTCATCACTATGCTCCATGATCCCTGTCATCACAATGTTCTAGAACAATTGTCATCACAATGCTCCATGACCCCTGTAATCACAATGCTCCATTCCCTATTCATCACAGTGCTACAGAATTCTGGTCATCACAATATTCCATAACCGTGTCATCACAATGCTCTATGACCCCTGTCATCACAATGCTCCACGACACTTGTGGTCACAATGATCCATGACCATATTCATCACAATGCTTCATGACCACTGTCATCACAATGCTCGATGACCCTTGTCATCAAAATGCTCCATGCAGTTGTCATCAGAATGCTCCATGGCCCCTCTAATCACAATGGTCCATGCCCATTTTATCACAATATTCCAGAATTCTTGTCATCATAATGCTCCATGGCCGTGTCATCACAAAGCCCCATGACCCCTGTCATCACAATGCTCCATGGCCCCTGTCATCCCAGTGCTCCATGATATCGTTCTTCACAATTCTAGATGACCACTGTCATCACAATGCCCCATGACACCTGTCTTCACATTTCACCATGGCCCTTGTCATCGCAATGCTCCATGAACCGTGTCATCACAATGTTCCAGGACACTTTCCCTCACAATGATCCTTGACCACATTCATCTGAATACTCCATGGCCTATGTATTCGCAATTTTTCATGGCCCCTGAAATCAAATTGCTCCATGTTCCCTTTCTAACAATGCTCCATGACTACTGTCAACACAATGTCCCATGACGCCTGTCATTACAATGCTCCATAGCCCCTTTCATCACTATGCTCCATGATCCCTGTCATCACAATGTTCTAGAACAATTGTCATCACAATGCTCCATGACCTCTGTAATCACAATGCTCCATTCCCTATTCATCACAGTGCTACAGAATTCTGGTCATCACAATATTCCATAACCGTGTCATCACAATGCTCTATGACCCCTGTCATCACAATGCTCAACGACACTGGTGATCACAATGATCCATGACCACATTCATCACAATGCTTCATGACCACTGTCATCACAATGCTCGATGACCCTTGTCATCAAAATGCTCCATGCCGTTGTCATCAGAATGCTCCTTGGCCCCTCTAATCACAATGGTCCATACCCTTTTTATCACAATGCTCCAGAATTCTTGTCATCATAATGTTCCATGGCCGTTTCATCACAATGCCCCATGATCCCTGTCATCACAATGTTCTATGTACCCTATCATCCCAGTGCTCCATGATATCTTTCTTCACAATTCTAGATGACCACTGTCATCACAATGCCCCATGACACCTGGCTTCACATTTCGCCATTGCCCTTGTCATCGCAAAGCTCCATGAACCGTGTCATCACAATATTCCAGGACACTTTTCGTCACAATGATCCTTGACCACATTCATCTGAATACTCCATGGCCTATGTATTCGGAATTTTTCATGGCCCCTGAAATCAAATTGCTCCATGTTCCCTTTCTAACAATGCTCCATGACCACTGTCAACACAATGTCCCATGACGCCTGTCATCACAATGCTCCATGGCCCCTTTCATCACTATGCTCGATGCTCCCTGTCATCAAAATGTTCTAGAACAATTGTCATCACAATGCTCCATGACCCCTGTAATCACAATGCTCCATTCCCTATTCATCACAGTGCTACTGAATTCTGGTCATCACAATATTCCATAACCGTGTCATCACAATGCTCTATGACCCCTGTCATCACAATGCTCCACGACACTTGTCATCACAATGATGCATGACCACATTCATCACAATGCTTCATGACCACTATCATCACAATGCTCGATGACCATTGTCATCACAATGCTCCATGCCGTTGTCATCAGAATGCTCCTAGGCCCCTCTAATCACAATGGTCCATGACCTTTTTATCACAATGCTCCAGAATTCTTGTCATCATAATGTTCCATGGCCGTGTCATCACAATGCCCCATGACCCCTGTCATCACAATGCTCCATGGCCCCTGTCATCCCAGTGGTCCATGATATCGTTCTTCAAAATTCTAGATGACCACTGTCATCACAATGCCCCATGACACCTGTCTTCACATTTCGCCATGGCCCTTGTCATCGCAAAGCTCCATGAACCGTGTCATCACAATATTCCAGGACACTTTTCGTCACAATGATCCTTGACCACATTCATCTGAATACTCCATGGCCTATGTATTCACAATTGTTCATGGCCCCTGAAATCAAATTGCTGCATGTTCCCTTTCTAACAATGATCCATGACCACTGTCAACACAGTGTCCCATGACGCCTGTCATCACAATTTTCCATGGCCCCTTTCATCACTATGTTCCATGATCCCTGTCATCACAATGTTCTAGAACAATTGTCAACACAATGCTCCATTCCCTATTCATCACAGTGCTACAGAATTCTGGTCATCACAATATTCCATAACCGTGTCATCACAATGCTCTATGACCCCTGTCATCACAATGCTCCACGACACTTGTCATCACAATGATCCATGACCACATTCATCACAATGCTTCATGACCACTGTCATCACAATGCTCGATGACACTTGTCATCAAAATGCTCCATGCAGTTGTCATCAGAATGCTCCATGGCCCCTCTAATCACAATGGTCCATGCCCATTTTATTACAATGTTCCAGAATTCTTGTCATCATAATGCTCCATGGCCGTGTCATCACAAAGCCCCATGACCCCTGTCATCACAATGCTCCGTGGCCCCTGTCATCCCAGTGCTCCATGATATCTTTCTTCACAAATCTAGAGGACCAGTGTCATCTAAATGCCCCATGACACCTGTCTTCACATTTCGCCATGGCCCTTGTCATCGCAATGCTCCATGAACCGTGTCATCACAATTTTCCAGGACACTTTTTGTCACAATGATCCTTGACCACATTCATCTGAATACTCCATGGCCTATGTATTCACAATTTTTCATGGCCCCTGAAATCAAATTGCTCCATGTTCCCTTTCTAACAATGCTCCATGACCACTGTCAACACAATGTCCCATGACGCCTGTCATCACAATGCTCCATGGCCCCTTTCATCACTATGCTCCATGATCCCTGTCATCACAATGTTTAAGAACAATTGTCATCACAATGCTCCATGACCCCTGTAATCACAATGCTCCATTCCCTATTCATCACAGTGCTACAGAATTCTGGTCATCACAATATTCCATAACCGTGTCATCACAATGCTCTATAACCCCTGTCATCACAATGCTCCACGACACTGGTGATCACAATGATCCATGACCACATTCATCACAATGCTTCATGACCACTGTCATCACAATGCTCGATGACCCTTGTCATCAAAATGCTCCATGCCGTTGTCATCAGAATGCTCCTTGGCCCCTCTAATCACAATGGTCCATACCCTTTTTATCACAATGCTCCAGAATTCTTGTCATCATAATGTTCCATGGCCGTGTCATCACAATGCCCCATGAACCCTGTCATCACAATGTTCTATGTACCCTATCATCCCAGTGCTCCATGATATCTTTCTTCACAATTCTAGATGACCACTGTCATCACAATGCCCCATGACACCTGGCTTCACATTTCGCCATTGCCCTTGTCATCGCAAAGCTCCATGAACCGTGTCATCACAATATTCCAGGACACTTTTCGTCACAATGATCCTTGACCACATTCATCTGAATACTCCATGGCCTATGTATTCGGAATTTTTCATGGCCCCTGAAATCAAATTGCTCCATGTTCCCTTTCTAACAATGCTCCATGACCACTGTCAACACAATGTCCCATGACGCCTGTCATCACAATGCTCCATGGCCCCTTTCATCACTATGCTCCATGATCCCTGTCATCACAATGTTCTAGAACAATTGTCATCACAATGCTCCATGACCCCTGTAATCACAATGCTCCATTCCCTATTCATCACAGTGCTACAGAATTCTGGTCATCACAATATTCCATAACCGTGTCATCACAATGCTCTATGACCCCTGTCATCACAATGCTCCACGACACTTGTGGTCACAATGATCCATGACCATAATCATCACAATGCTTCATGACCACTGTCATCACAATGCTCGATGACCCTTGTCATCAAAATGCTCCATGCAGTTGTCATCAGAATGCTCCATGGCCCCTCTAATCACAATGGTCCATGCCCATTTTATCACAATATTCCAGAATTCTTGTCATCATAATGCTCCATGGCCGTGTCATCACAAAGCCCCATGACCCCTGTCATCACAATGCTCCATGGCCCCTGTCATCCCTGAGCTCCATGATATCTTTCTTCACAATTCTATATGATCACTGTCATCACAATGCCCCATGACACCTGTCTTCACATTTCGCCATGGCCCTTGTCATCGCAATGCTCCATGAACCGTGTCATCACAATATTCCAGGACACTTTTCGTCACAATGATCCTTGACCACATTCATCTGAATAATCCATGGCGTATATATTCGCAATTTTTCATGACCACTGAAATCAAATTGCTCCATGTTCCCTTTCTAACAATGCTCCATGTCGACTGTCAACACAATGTCCCATGACGCCTGTCAACACAAATCTCCATTGCCCCTTTCATCACTATGCTCCATGATCCCTGTCTCACAATGTTCTAGAACATTTGTCATCACAATGCTCCATGACCCCTGTAATCACAATGCTCCATTCCCTTTTCATCACTGTGCTACAGAATTCTGGTCATCACAATATTCCATAACCGTGTCATCACAATGCTCTATGACCCCTGTCATCACAATGCTCCACGACACTTGTCATCACAATGATGCATGACCACATTCATCACAATGCTTCATGACCACTATCATCATAATGCTCGATGACCCTTGTCATCACAATGCTCCATGCCGTTGTCATCAGAATGCTCCTTGGCCCCTGTAATCACAATGGTCCATGACCTTTTTATCACAATGCTCCAGAATTCTTGTCATCATAATGTTCCATGGCCGTGTCATCACAATGCCCCATGAACCCTGTCATCACAATGTTCCATGTACCCTATCATCCCAGTGCTCCATGATATCTTTCTTCACAATTCTAGATGACCACTGTCATCACAATGCCCCATGACACCTGTCTTCACATTTCCCCATTGCCCTTGTCATCGCAAAGCTCCATGAACCGTGTCATCACAATATTCCAGGACACTTTTCGTCACAATGATCCTTGACCACATTCATCTGAATACTCCATGGCCTATGTATTCGGAATTTTTCATGGCCCCTGAAATCAAATTGCTCCATGTTCCCTTTCTAACAATGCTCCATGACCACTGTCAACACAATGTCCCATGACGCCTGTCATCACAATGCTCCATGGCCCCTTTCATCACTATGCTCGATGCTCCCTGTCATCAAAATGTTCTAGAACAATTGTCATCACAATGCTCCATGACCCCTGTAATCACAATGCTCCATTCCCTATTCATCACAGTGCTACAGAATTCTGTTCATCACAATATTCCATAACCGTGTCATCACAATGCTCTATGACCCCTGTCATCACAATGCTCCACGACACTTGTCATCACAATGATGCATGACCACATTCATCACAATGCTTCATGACCACTATCATCACAATGCTCGATGACCATTGTCATCACAATGCTCCATGCCGTTGTCATCAGAATGCTCCTAGGCCCCTCTAATCACAATGGTCCATGACCTTTTTATCACAATGCTCCAGAATTCTTGTCATCATAATGTTCCATGGCCGTGTCATCACAATGCCCCATGACCCCTGTCATCACAATGCTCCATGGCCCCTGTCATCCCAGTGGTCCATGATATCGTTCTTCAAAATTCTAGATGACCACTGTCATCACAATGCCCCATGACACCTGTCTTCACATTTCGCCATGGCCCTTGTCATCGCAAAGCTCCATGAACCGTGTCATCACAATATTCCAGGACACTTTTCGTCACAATGATCCTTGACCACATTCATCTGAATACTCCATGGCCTATGTATTCACAATTGTTCATGGCCCCTGAAATCAAATTGCTGCATGTTCCCTTTCTAACAATGCTCCATGACCACTGTCAACACAGTGTCCCATGACGCCTGTCATCACAATTTTCCATGGCCCCTTTCATCACTATGTTCCATGATCCCTGTCATCACAATGTTCTAGAACAATTGTCAACACAATGCTCCATTCCCTATTCATCACAGTGCTACAGAATTCTGGTCATCACAATATTCCATAACCGTGTCATCACAATGCTCTATGACCCCTGTCATCACAATGCTCCACGACACTTGTCATCACAATGATCCATGACCACATTCATCACAATGCTTCATGACCACTGTCATCACAATGCTCGATGACACTTGTCATCAAAATGCTCCATGCAGTTGTCATCAGAATGCTCCATGGCCCCTCTAATCACAATGGTCCATGCCCATTTTATTACAATGTTCCAGAATTCTTGTCATCATAATGCTCCATGGCCGTGTCATCACAAAGCCCCATGACCCCTGTCATCACAATGCTCCGTGGCCCCTGTCATCCCAGTGCTCCATGATATCTTTCTTCACAAATCTAGAGGACCAGTGTCATCTAAATGCCCCATGACACCTGTCTTCACATTTCGCCATGGCCCTTGTCATCGCAATGCTCCATGAACCGTGTCATCACAATTTTCCAGGACACTTTTTGTCACAATGATCCTTGACCACATTCATCTGAATACTCCATGGCCTATGTATTCACAATTTTTCATGGCCCCTGAAATCAAATTGCTCCATGTTCCCTTTCTAACAATGCTCCATGACCACTGTCAACACAATGTCCCATGACGCCTGTCATCACAATGCTCCATGGCCCCTTTCATCACTATGCTCCATGATCCCTGTCATCACAATGTTTAAGAACAATTGTCATCACAATGCTCCATGACCCCTGTAATCACAATGCTCCATTCCCTATTCATCACAGTGCTACAGAATTCTGGTCATCACAATATTCCATAACCATGTCATCACAATGCTCTATAACCCCTGTCATCACAATGCTCCACGACACTGGTGATCACAATGATCCATGACCACATTCATCACAATGCTTCATGACCACTGTCATCACAATGCTCGATGACCCTGGTCATCAAAATGCTCCATGCCGTTGTCATCAGAATGCTCCTTGGCCCCTCTAATCACAATGGTCCATACCCTTTTTATCACAATGCTCCAGAATTCTTGTCATCATAATGTTCCATGGCCGTGTCATCACAATGCCCCATGAACCCTGTCATCACAATGTTCTATGTACCCTATCATCCCAGTGCTCCATGATATCTTTCTTCACAATTCTAGATGACCACTGTCATCACAATGCCCCATGACACCTGGCTTCACATTTCGCCATTGCCCTTGTCATCGCAAAGCTCCATGAACCGTGTCATCACAATATTCCAGGACACTTTTCGTCACAATGATCCTTGACCACATTCATCTGAATACTCCATGGCCTATGTATTCGGAATTTTTCATGGCCCCTGAAATCAAATTGCTCCATGTTCCCTTTCTAACAATGCTCCATGACCACTGTCAACACAATGTCCCATGACGCCTGTCATCACAATGCTCCATGGCCCCTTTCATCACTATGCTCCATGATCCCTGTCATCACAATGTTCTAGAACAATTGTCATCACAATGCTCCATGACCCCTGTAATCACAATGCTCCATTCCCTATTCATCACAGTGCTACAGAATTCTGGTCATCACAATATTCCATAACCGTGTCATCACAATGCTCTATGACCCCTGTCATCACAATGCTCCACGACACTTGTGGTCACAATGATCCATGACCATATTCATCACAATGCTTCATGACCACTGTCATCACAATGCTCGATGACCCTTGTCATCAAAATGCTCCATGCAGTTGTCATCAGAATGCTCCATGGCCCCTCTAATCACAATGGTCCATGCCCATTTTATCACAATATTCCAGAATTCTTGTCATCATAATGCTCCATGGCCGTGTCATCACAAAGCCCCATGACCCCTGTCATCACAATGCTCCATGGCCCCTGTCATCCCAGTGCTCCATGATATCGTTCTTCACAATTCTAGATGACCACTGTCATCACAATGCCCCATGACACCTGTCTTCACATTTCACCATGGCCCTTGTCATCGCAATGCTCCATGAACCGTGTCATCACAATGTTCCAGGACACTTTCCCTCACAATGATCCTTGACCACATTCATCTGAATACTCCATGGCCTATGTATTCGCAATTTTTCATGGCCCCTGAAATCAAATTGCTCCATGTTCCCTTTCTAACAATGCTCCATGACTACTGTCAACACAATGTCCCATGACGCCTGTCATTACAATGCTCCATAGCCCCTTTCATCACTATGCTCCATGATCCCTGTCATCACAATGTTCTAGAACAATTGTCATCACAATGCTCCATGACCTCTGTAATCACAATGCTCCATTCCCTATTCATCACAGTGCTACAGAATTCTGGTCATCACAATATTCCATAACCGTGTCATCACAATGCTCTATGACCCCTGTCATCACAATGCTCAACGACACTGGTGATCACAATGATCCATGACCACATTCATCACAATGCTTCATGACCACTGTCATCACAATGCTCGATGACCCTTGTCATCAAAATGCTCCATGCCGTTGTCATCAGAATGCTCCTTGGCCCCTCTAATCACAATGGTCCATACCCTTTTTATCACAATGCTCCAGAATTCTTGTCATCATAATGTTCCATGGCCGTTTCATCACAATGCCCCATGATCCCTGTCATCACAATGTTCTATGTACCCTATCATCCCAGTGCTCCATGATATCTTTCTTCACAATTCTAGATGACCACTGTCATCACAATGCCCCATGACACCTGGCTTCACATTTCGCCATTGCCCTTGTCATCGCAAAGCTCCATGAACCGTGTCATCACAATATTCCAGGACACTTTTCGTCACAATGATCCTTGACCACATTCATCTGAATACTCCATGGCCTATGTATTCGGAATTTTTCATGGCCCCTGAAATCAAATTGCTCCATGTTCCCTTTCTAACAATGCTCCATGACCACTGTCAACACAATGTCCCATGACGCCTGTCATCACAATGCTCCATGGCCCCTTTCATCACTATGCTCGATGCTCCCTGTCATCAAAATGTTCTAGAACAATTGTCATCACAATGCTCCATGACCCCTGTAATCACAATGCTCCATTCCCTATTCATCACAGTGCTACTGAATTCTGGTCATCACAATATTCCATAACCGTGTCATCACAATGCTCTATGACCCCTGTCATCACAATGCTCCACGACACTTGTCATCACAATGATGCATGACCACATTCATCACAATGCTTCATGACCACTATCATCACAATGCTCGATGACCATTGTCATCACAATGCTCCATGCCGTTGTCATCAGAATGCTCCTAGGCCCCTCTAATCACAATGGTCCATGACCTTTTTATCACAATGCTCCAGAATTCTTGTCATCATAATGTTCCATGGCCGTGTCATCACAATGCCCCATGACCCCTGTCATCACAATGCTCCATGGCCCCTGTCATCCCAGTGGTCCATGATATCGTTCTTCAAAATTCTAGATGACCACTGTCATCACAATGCCCCATGACACCTGTCTTCACATTTCGCCATGGCCCTTGTCATCGCAAAGCTCCATGAACCGTGTCATCACAATATTCCAGGACACTTTTCGTCACAATGATCCTTGACCACATTCATCTGAATACTCCATGGCCTATGTATTCACAATTGTTCATGGCCCCTGAAATCAAATTGCTGCATGTTCCCTTTCTAACAATGCTCCATGACCACTGTCAACACAGTGTCCCATGACGCCTGTCATCACAATTTTCCATGGCCCCTTTCATCACTATGTTCCATGATCCCTGTCATCACAATGTTCTAGAACAATTGTCAACACAATGCTCCATTCCCTATTCATCACAGTGCTACAGAATTCTGGTCATCACAATATTCCATAACCGTGTCATCACAATGCTCTATGACCCCTGTCATCACAATGCTCCACGACACTTGTCATCACAATGATCCATGACCACATTCATCACAATGCTTCATGACCACTGTCATCACAATGCTCGATGACACTTGTCATCAAAATGCTCCATGCAGTTGTCATCAGAATGCTCCATGGCCCCTCTAATCACAATGGTCCATGCCCATTTTATTACAATGTTCCAGAATTCTTGTCATCATAATGCTCCATGGCCGTGTCATCACAAAGCCCCATGACCCCTGTCATCACAATGCTCCGTGGCCCCTGTCATCCCAGTGCTCCATGATATCTTTCTTCACAAATCTAGAGGACCAGTGTCATCTAAATGCCCCATGACACCTGTCTTCACATTTCGCCATGGCCCTTGTCATCGCAATGCTCCATGAACCGTGTCATCACAATTTTCCAGGACACTTTTTGTCACAATGATCCTTGACCACATTCATCTGAATACTCCATGGCCTATGTATTCACAATTTTTCATGGCCCCTGAAATCAAATTGCTCCATGTTCCCTTTCTAACAATGCTCCATGACCACTGTCAACACAATGTCCCATGACGCCTGTCATCACAATGCTCCATGGCCCCTTTCATCACTATGCTCCATGATCCCTGTCATCACAATGTTTAAGAACAATTGTCATCACAATGCTCCATGACCCCTGTAATCACAATGCTCCATTCCCTATTCATCACAGTGCTACAGAATTCTGGTCATCACAATATTCCATAACCGTGTCATCACAATGCTCTATAACCCCTGTCATCACAATGCTCCACGACACTGGTGATCACAATGATCCATGACCACATTCATCACAATGCTTCATGACCACTGTCATCACAATGCTCGATGACCCTTGTCATCAAAATGCTCCATGCCGTTGTCATCAGAATGCTCCTTGGCCCCTCTAATCACAATGGTCCATACCCTTTTTATCACAATGCTCCAGAATTCTTGTCATCATAATGTTCCATGGCCGTGTCATCACAATGCCCCATGAACCCTGTCATCACAATGTTCTATGTACCCTATCATCCCAGTGCTCCATGATATCTTTCTTCACAATTCTAGATGACCACTGTCATCACAATGCCCCATGACACCTGGCTTCACATTTCGCCATTGCCCTTGTCATCGCAAAGCTCCATGAACCGTGTCATCACAATATTCCAGGACACTTTTCGTCACAATGATCCTTGACCACATTCATCTGAATACTCCATGGCCTATGTATTCGGAATTTTTCATGGCCCCTGAAATCAAATTGCTCCATGTTCCCTTTCTAACAATGCTCCATGACCACTGTCAACACAATGTTCCATGACGCCTGTCATCACAATGCTCCATGGCCCCTTTCATCACTATGCTCCATGATCCCTGTCATCACAATGTTCTAGAACAATTGTCATCACAATGCTCCATGACCCCTGTAATCACAATGCTCCATTCCCTATTCATCACAGTGCTACAGAATTCTGGTCATCACAATATTCCATAACCTTGTCATCACAATGCTCTATGACCCCTGTCATCACAATGCTCCACGACACTTGTGGTCACAATGATCCATGACCATATTCATCACAATGCTTCATGACCACTGTCATCACAATGCTCGATGACCCTTGTCATCAAAATGCTCCATGCAGTTGTCATCAGAATGCTCCATGGCCCCTCTAATCACAATGGTCCATGCCCATTTTATCACAATGTTCCAGAATTCTTGTCATCATAATGCTCCATGGCCGTGTCATCACAAAGCCCCATGACCCCTGTCATCACAATGCTCCATGGCCCCTGTCATCCCTGAGCTCCATGATATCTTTCTTCACAATTCTATATGATCACTGTCATCACAATGCCCCATGACACCTGTCTTCACATTTCGCCATGGCCCTTGTCATCGCAATGCTCCATGAACCGTGTCATCACAATATTCCAGGACACTTTTCGTCACAATGATCCTTGACCACATTCATCTGAATAATCCATGGCCTATGTATTCGCAATTTTTCATGACCACTGAAATCAAATTGCTCCATGTTCCCTTTCTAACAATGCTCCATGTCGACTGTCAACACAATGTCCCATGACGCCTGTCAACACAAATCTCCATTGCCCCTTTCATCACTATGCTCCATGATCCCTGTCTCACAATGTGCTAGAACATTTGTCATCACAATGCTCCATGACCCCTGTAATCACAATGCTCCATTCCCTTTTCATCACTGTGCTACAGAATTCTGGTCATCACAATATTCCATAACCGTGTCATCACAATGCTCTATGACCCCTGTCATCACAATGCTCCACGACACTTGTCATCACAATGATGCATGACCACATTCATCACAATGCTTCATGACCACTATCATCATAATGCTCGATGACCCTTGTCATCACAATGCTCCATGCCGTTGTCATCAGAATGCTCCTTGGCCCCTGTAATCACAATGGTCCATGACCTTTTTATCACAATGCTCCAGAATTCTTGTCATCATAATGTTCCATGGCCGTGTCATCACAATGCCCCATGAACCCTGTCATCACAATGTTCCATGTACCCTATCATCCCAGTGCTCCATGATATCTTTCTTCACAATTCTAGATGACCACTGTCATCACAATGCCCCATGACACCTGTCTTCACATTTCGCCATTGCCCTTGTCATCGCAAAGCTCCATGAACCGTGTCATCACAATATTCCAGGACACTTTTCGTCACAATGATCCTTGACCACATTCATCTGAATACTCCATGGCCTATGTATTCGGAATTTTTCATGGCCCCTGAAATCAAATTGCTCCATGTTCCCTTTCTAACAATGCTCCATGACCACTGTCAACACAATGTCCCATGACGCCTGTCATCACAATGCTCCATGGCCCCTTTCATCACTATGCTCGATGCTCCCTGTCATCAAAATGTTCTAGAACAATTGTCATCACAATGCTCCATGACCCCTGTAATCACAATGCTCCATTCCCTATTCATCACAGTGCTACAGAATTCTGGTCATCACAATATTCCATAACCGTGTCATCACAATGCTCTATGACCCCTGTCATCACAATGCTCCACGACACTTGTCATCACAATGATGCATGACCACATTCATCACAATGCTTCATGACCACTATCATCACAATGCTCGATGACCATTGTCATCACAATGCTCCATGCCGTTGTCATCAGAATGCTCCTAGGCCCCTCTAATCACAATGGTCCATGACCTTTTTATCACAATGCTCCAGAATTCTTGTCATCATAATGTTCCATGGCCGTGTCATCACAATGCCCCATGACCCCTGTCATCACAATGCTCCATGGCCCCTGTCATCCCAGTGGTCCATGATATCGTTCTTCAAAATTCTAGATGACCACTGTCATCACAATGCCCCATGACACCTGTCTTCACATTTCGCCATGGCCCTTGTCATCGCAAAGCTCCATGAACCGTGTCATCACAATATTCCAGGACACTTTTCGTCACAATGATCCTTCACCACATTCACCTGAATACTCCATGGCCTATGTATTCACAATTGTTCATGGCCCCTGAAATCAAATTGCTGCATGTTCCCTTTCTAACAATGCTCCATGACCACTGTCAACACAGTGTCCCATGACGCCTGTCATCACAATTTTCCATGGCCCCTTTCATCACTATGTCCCATGATCCCTGTCATCACAATGTTCTAGAACAATTGTCAACACAATGCTCCATTCCCTTTTCATCACAGTGCTACAGAATTCTGGTCATCACAATATTCCATAACAGTGTCATCACAATGCTCTATGACCCCTGTCATCACAATGTTCCACGACACTTGTCATCACAATGATCCATGACCACATTCATCAAAATGCTTCATGACCACTCTCATCACAATGCTCGATGACCCTTGTCATCACAATGCTCCATGCCGTTGTCATCAGAATGCTCCTTGGCCCCTCTAATCACAATGGTCCATACCCTTTTTATCACAATGCTCCAGAATTCTTGTCATCATAATGTTCCATGGCCGTGTCATCACAATGCCCCATGACCCCTGTCATCACAATGTTCCATGTACCCTATCATCCCAGTGCTCCATGATATCTTTCTTCACAATTCTAGATGACCACTGTCATCACAATGCCCCATGACACCTGTCTTCACATTTCGCCATTGCCCTTGTCATCGCAAAGCTCCATGAACCGTGTCATCACAATACTCCAGGACACTTTTCGTCACAATGATCCTTGACCACATTCATCTGAATACTCCATGGCCTATGTATTCGGAATTTTTCATGGCCCCTGAAATCAAATTGCTCCATGTTCCCTTTCTAACAATGCTCCATGACCACTGTCAACACAATGTCCCATGACGCCTGTCATCACAATGCTCCATGGCCCCTTTCATCACTATGCTCCATGATCCCTGTCATCACAATGTTCTAGAACAATTGTCATCACAATGCTCCATGACCCCTGTAATCACAATGCTCCATTCCCTATTCATCACAGTGCTACAGAATTCTGGTCATCACAATATTCCATAACCGTGTCATCACAATGCTCTATGACCCCTGTCATCACAATGTTCCACGACACTTGTCATCACAATGATCCATGACCACATTCATCAAAATGCTTCATGACCACTGTCATCACAATGCTCGATGACCCTTGTCATAACAATGCTCTATGCCGTTGTCATCAGAATGCTCCTTGGCCCCTCTAATCACAATGGTCCATACCCTTTTTATCACAATGCTCCAGAATTCTTTTCATCATAATGTTCCATGGCCGTGTCATCACAATGCCCCATGACCCCTGTCATCACAATGTTCCATGTACCCTATCATCCCAGTGCTCCATGATATCTTTCTTCACAATTCTAGATGACCACTGTCATCACAATGCCCCATGACACCTGTCTTCACATTTCCCCATTGCCCTTTTCATCGCAACCTCCATGAACCGTGTCATCACAATATTCCAGGACACTTTTCGTCACAATGATCCTTGACCACATTCATCTGAATACTCCATGGCCTATGTATTCGGAATTTTTCATGGCCCCTGAAATCAAATTGCTCCATGTTCCCTTTCTAACAATGCTCCATGACCACTGTCAACAAAATGTCCCATGACGCCTGTCATCACAATGCTCCATGGCCCCTTTCATCACTATGCTCCATGATCCCTGTCTCACAATGTTCTAGAACATTTGTCATCACAATGCTCCATGACCCCTGTAATCACAATGCTCCATTCCTTTTTCATCACTGTGCTACAGAATTCTGGTCATCACAATATTCCATAACCGTGTCATCACAATGCTCTATGACCCCTGTCATCACAATGCTCCACGACAGTTGTCATCACAATGATGCATGACCACATTCATCACAATGCTTCATGACCACTATCATCACAATGCTCAATGACCATTGTCATCACAATGCTCCATGCCGTTGTCATCAGAATGCTCCTTGGCCCCTCTAATCACAATGGTCCATGACCTTTTTATCACAATGCTCCAGAATTCTTGTCATCATAATGTTCCATGGCCGTGTCATCACAATGCCCCATGACCCCTGTCATCACAATGCTCCATGGCCCCTGTCATCCCAGTGCTCCATGATATCGTTCTTCACAATTCTAGATGACCACTGTCATCACAATGCCCCATGACACCTGTCTTCACATTTCGCCATGGCCCTTGTCATCGCAAAGCTCCATGAACCGTGTCATCACAATATTCCAGGACACTTTTCGTCACAATGATCCTTGACCACATTCATCTGAATACTCCATGGCCTATGTATTCACAATTGTTCATGGCCCCTGAAATCAAATTGCTGCATGTTCCCTTTCTAACAATGCTCCATGACCACTGTCAACACAATGTCCAATGACGCCTGTCATCACAATTTTCCATGGCCCCTTTCATCACTATGTTCCATGATCCCTGTCATCACAATGTTCTAGAACAATTGTCAACACAATGCTCCATGACCCTTGTAAACACAATGCTCCATTCCATTTTCATCACAGTGCTACAGAATTCTGGTCATCACAATATTCCATAACCGTGTCATCACAATGCTCTATGACCCCTGTCATCACAATGTTCCACGACACTTGTCATCACAATGATCCATGACCACATTCATCAAAATGCTTCATGACCACTGTCATCACAATGCTCGATGACCCTTGTCATCACAATGCTCCATGCCGTTGTCATCAGAATGCTCCTTGGCCCCTCTAATCACAATGGTCCATACCCTTTTTATCACAATGCTCCAGAATTCTTGTCATCATAATGTTCCATGGCCGTGTCATCACAATGCCCCATGACCCCTGTCATCACAATGCTCCGTGGCCCCTGTCATCCCAGTGCTCCATGATATCTTCCTTCACAATTCTAGATGACCACTGTCATCACAATGCCCCATGACACCTGTCTTCACATTTCGCCATTGCCCTTGTCATCGCAAAGCTCCATGAACCGTGTCATCACAATTTTCCAGGACACATTTCATCACAATGATCCTTGACCACATTCATCTGAATACTCCATGTTCTATGTATTCACAATTTTTCATGGCCCCTGAAATCAAATTGCTCCATGTTCCCTTTCTAACAATGCTCCATGACCACTGTCAACACAATGTCCCATGACGCCTCTCATCACAATGCTCCATGGCCCCTTTCATCACTATGCTCCATGATCCCTGTCATCACAATGTTCTAGAACAATTGTCATCACAATGCTCCATGACCCCTGTAATCACAATGCTCCATTCCCTATTCATCACAGTGCTACAGAATTCTGGTCATCACAATATTCCATAACCGTGTCATCACAATGCTCTATAACCCCTGTCATCACAATGCTCCACGACACTTGTGATCACAATGATCCATGACCACATTCATCACAATGCTTCATGACCACTGTCATCACAATGCTCGATGACCCTGGTCATCAAAATGCTCCATGCCGTTGTCATCAGAATGCTCCTTGGCCCCTCTAATCACAATGGTCCATACCCTTTTTATCACAATGCTCCAGAATTCTTGTCATCATAATGTTCCATGGCCGTTTCATCACAATGCCCCATGACCCCTGTCATCACAATGTTCTATGTACCCTATCATCCCAGTGCTCCATGATATCTTTCTTCACAATTCTAGATGACCACTGTCATCACAATGCCCCATGACACCTGTCTTCACATTTCGCCATTGCCCTTGTCATCGCAAAGCTCCATGAACCGTGTCATCACAATATTCCAGGACACTTTTCGTCACAATGATCCTTGACCACATTCATCTGAATACTCCATGGCCTATGTATTCGGAATTTTTCATGGCCCCTGAAATCAAATTGCTCCATGTTCCCTTTCTAACAATGCTCCATGACCACTGTCAACACAATGTCCCATGACGCCTGTCATCACAATGCTCCATGGCCCCTTTCATCACTATGCTCCATGATCCCTGTCATCACAATGTTCTAGAACAATTGTCATCACAATGCTCCATGACCCCTGTAATCACAATGCTCCATTCCCTATTCATCACAGTGCTACAGAATTCTGGTCATCACAATATTCCATAACCGTGTCATCACAATGCTCTATGACCCCTGTCATCACAATGCTCCACGACACTTGTGGTCACAATGATCCATGACCATATTTATCACAATGCTTCATGACCACTGTCATCACAATGCTCGATTACCCTTGTCATCAAAATGCTCCATGCAGTTGTCATCAGAATGCTCCATGGCCCCTCTAATCACAATGGTCCATGCCCATTTTATCACAATGTTCCAGAATTCTTGTCATCATAATGCTCCATGGCCGTGTCATCACAAAGCCCCATGACCCCTGTCATCACAATGCTCCATGGCCCCTGTCATCCCTGAGCTCCATGATATCTTTCTTCACAATTCTAGATGACCACTGCCATCACAATGCCCCAAGACACCTGTCTTCACATTTCGCCATGGCCCTTTTCATCGCAATGCTCCATGAACCGTGTCATCACAATATTCCAGGACACTTGTCGTCACAATGATCCTTGACCACATTCATCTGAATACTCCATGGCCTATGTATTCGCAATTTTTCATGGCCCCTGAAATCAAATTGCTCCATGTTCCCTTTCTAACAATGCTCCATGACCACTGTCAACACAATGTCCCATGACGCCTGTCATCACAATGCTCCATGGCCCCTTTCATCACTATGCTCCATGATACCTGTCTTCACAATGTTCTAGAACAATTGTCATCACAATGCTCCATGACCACTGTAATCACAATGCTCCATTCCCTTTTCATCACAGTGCTACAGAATTGTGGTCATCACAATATTCCATAACCGTGTCATCACAATTCTCTATGACCCCTGTCATCACAATGCTCCACGACACTTGTCATCACAATGATCCATGACCACATTCATCACAATGCTTCATGACCACTGTCATCACAATGCTCGATGACCCTTTTCATCACAATGCTCCATGCCGTTGTCATCAGAATGCTCCTTGGCCCCTCTAATCACAATGGTCCATGACCTTTTTATCACAATGCTCCAGAATTCTTGTCATCATAATGTTCCATGGCCGTTTCATCACAATGCCCCATGACCCCTGTCATCACAATGTTCTATGTACCCTATCATCCCAGTGCTCCATGATATCTTTCTTCACAATTCTAGATGACCACTGTCATCACAATGCCCCATGACACCTGTCTTCACATTTCGCCATTGCCCTTGTCATCGCAAAGCTCCATGAACCGTGTCATCACAATATTCCAGGACACTTTTCGTCACAATGATCCTTGACCACATTCATCTGAATACTCCATGGCCTATGTATTCGGAATTTTTCATGGCCCCTGAAATCAAATTGCTCCATGTTCCCTTTCTAACAATGCTTCTTGACCACTGTCAACACAATGTCCCATGACGCCTGTCATCACAATGCTCCATGGCCCCTTTCATCACTATGCTCCATGATCCCTGTCTCACAATGTTCTAGAACATTTGTCATCACAATGCTCCATGACCCCTGTAATCACAATGCTCCATTCCATTTTCATCACTGTGCTACAGAATTCTGGTCATCACAATATTCCATAACCGTGTCATCACAATGCTCTATGACCCCTGTCATCACAATGCTCCACGACACTTGTCATCACAATGATGCATGACCACATTCATCACAATGCTTCATGACCACTATCATCACAATGCTCGATGACCCTTGTCATCACAATGCTCCATGCCGTTGTCATCAGAATGCTCCTTGGCCTCTCTAATCACAATGGTCCATGACCTTTTTATCACAATGCTCCAGAATTCTTGTCATCATAATGTTCCATGGCCGTGTCATCACAAAGCCCCATAACCCCTGTCATCACAATGCTCCATGGCCCCTGTCATCCCTGTGCTCCATGATATCTTTCTTCACAATTCTATATGATCACTGTCATCACAATGCCCCATGGCACCTGTCTTCACATTTCGCCATGGCCCTTGTCATCCCAATGCTCCATGAACCGTGTCATCACAATATTCCAGGACACTTTTCGTCACAATGATCCTTGACCACATTCATCTGAATACTCCATGGCCTATGTATTCGGAATTTTTCATGGCCCCTGAAATCAAATTGCTCCATGTTCCCTTTCTAACAATGCTCCATGACCACTGTCAACACAATGTCCCATGACGCCTGTCATCACAATGCTCCATTGCCCCTTTCATCACTATGCTCCATGATCCCTGTCTCACAATGTTCTAGAACATTTGTCATCACAATGCTCCATGACCCCTGTAATCACAATGCTCCATTCCTTTTTCATCTCTGTGCTACAGAATTCTGGTCATCACAATATTCCATAACCGTGTCATCACAATGCTCTATGACCCCTGTCATCACAATGCTCCACGACAGTTGTCATCACAATGATGCATGACCACATTCATCACAATGCTTCATGACCACTATCATCACAATGCTCGATGACCATTGTCATCACAATGCTCCATGCCGTTGTCATCAGAATGCTCCTTGGCCCCTCTAATCACAATGGTCCATGACCTTTTTATCACAATGCTCCAGAATTCTTGTCATCATAATGTTCCATGGCCGTGTCATCACAATGCCCCATGACCCCTGTCATCACAATGCTCCATGGCCCCTGTCATCCCAGTGCTCCATGATATCGTTCTTCACAATTCTAGATGACCACTGTCATCACAATGCCCCATGACACCTGTCTTCACATTTCGCCATGGCCCTTGTCATCGCAAAGCTCCATGAACCGTGTCATCACAATATTCCAGGACACTTTTCGTCACAATGATCCTTGACCACATTCATCTGAATACTCCATGGCCTATGTATTCACAATTGTTCATGGCCCCTGAAATCAAATTGCTGCATGTTCCCTTTCTAACAATGCTCCATGACCACTGTCAACACAATGTCCCATGACGCCTGTCATCACAATTTTCCATGGCCCCTTTCATCACTATGTTCCATGATCCCTGTCATCACAATGTTCTAGAACAATTGTCAACACAATGCTCCATGACCCTTGTAAACACAATGCTCCATTCCCTTTTCATCACAGTGCTACAGAATTCTGGTCATCACAATATTCCATAACCGTGTCATCACAATGCTCTATGACCCCTGTCATCACAATGTTCCACGACACTTGTCATCACAATGATCCATGACCACATTCATCAAAATGCTTCATGACCACTGTCATCACAATGCTCGATGACCCTTGTCATCACAATGCTCCATGCCGTTGTCATCAGAATGCTCCTTGGCCCCTCTAATCACAATGGTCCATACCCTTTTTATCACAATGCTCCAGAATTCTTGTCATCATAATGTTCCATGGCCGTGTCATCACAATGCCCCATGACCCCTGTCATCACAATGTTCCATGTACCCTATCATCCCAGTGCTCCATGATATCTTTCTTCACAATTCTAGATGACCACTGTCATCACAATGCCCCATGACACCTGTCTTCACATTTCCCCATTGCCCTTGTCATCGCAAAGCTCCATGAACCGTGTCATCACAATATTCCAGGACACTTTTCGTCACAAAGATCCTTGACCACATTCATCTGAATACTCCATGGCCTATGTATTCGGAATTTTTCATGGCCCCTGAAATCAAATTGCTCCATGTTCCCTTTCTAACAATGCTCCATGACCACTGTCAACACAATGTCCCATGACGCCTGTCATCACAATGCTCCATGGCCCCTTTCATCACTATGCTCCATGATCACTGTCATCACAATGTTCTAGAACAATTGTCATCACAATGCTCCATGACCCCTGTAATCACAATGCTCCATTCCCTATTCATCACAGTGCTACAGAATTCTGGTCATCACAATATTCCATAACCGTGTCATCACAATGCTCTATGACCCCTGTCATCACAATGCTCCACGACACTTGTGATCACAATGATCCATGACCACATTCATCACAATGCTTCATGACCACTGTCATCACAATGCTCGATGACCCTTGTCATCAAAATGCTCCATGCAGTTGTCATCAGAATGCTCCAAGGCCCCTCTAATCACAATGGTCCATGCCCATTTTATCACAATGTTCCAGAATTCTTGTCATCATAATGCTCCATGGCCGTGTCATCACAAAGCCCAATAACCCCTGTCATCACAATGCTCCATGGCCCCTGTCATCCCTGTGCTCCATGATATCTTTCTTCACAATTCTATATGATCACTGTCATCACAATGCCCCATGGCACCTGTCTTCACATTTCGCCATGGCCCTTGTCATCCCAATGCTCCATGAACCGTGTCATCACAATATTCCAGGACACTTTTCGTCACAATGATCCTTGACCACATTCATCTGAATAATCCATGGCGTATGTATTCGCAATTTTTCATGACCCCTGAAATCAAATTGCTCCATGTTCCATTTCTAACAATGCTCCATGTCCACGGTCAACACAATGTCCCATGACGCCTGTCAACACAAATCTCCATTGCCCCTTTCATCACTATGCTCCATGATCCCTGTCTCACAATGTTCTAGAACATTTGTCATCACAATGCTCCATGACCCCTGTAATCACAATGCTCCATTCCTTTTTCATCACAGTGCTACAGAATTCTGGTCATCACAATATTCCATAACCGTGTCATCACAATGCTCTATGACCCCTGTCATCACAATATTCCACGACACTTGTCATCACAATGATCCATGACCACATTCATCAAAATGCTTCATGACCACTGTCATCACAATGCTCGATGACCCTTGTCATCACAATGCTCCATGCCGTTGTCATCAGAATGCTCCTTGGCCCCTCTAATCACAATGGTCCATACCCTTTTTATCACAATGCTCCAGAATTCTTGTCATCATAATGTTCCATGGCCGTGTCATCACAATGCCCCATGACCCCTGTCATCACAATGCTACATGGCCCCTGTCATCCCAGTGCTCCATGATAACGTTCTTCACAATTCTAGATGACCACTGTCATCACAATGCCCCATGACACCTGTCTTCACATTTCACCATGGCCCTTGTCATCGCAATGCTCCATGAACCGTGTCATCACAATGTTCCAGGACACTTTCCCTCACAATGATCCTTGACCACATTCATCTGAATACTCCATGGCCTATGTATTCGCAATTTTTCATGGCCCCTGAAATCAAATTGCTCCATGTTCCCTTTCTAACAATGCTCCATGACCACTGTCAACACAATGTCCCATGACGCCTGTCATCACAATGCTCCATAGCCCCTTTCATCACTATGCTCCATGATCCCTGTCATCACAATGTTCTAGAACAATTGTCATCACAATGCTCCATGACCTCTGTAATCACAATGCTCCATTCCCTATTCATCACAGTGCTACAGAATTCTGGTCATCACAATATTCCATAACCGTGTCATCACAATGCTCTATGACCCCTGTCATCACAATGCTCCACGACACTTGTCATCACAATGATCCATGACCACATTCATCACAATGCTTCATGACCACTGTCATCACAATGCTCGATGACACTTGTCATCAAAATGCTCCATGCAGTTGTCATCAGAATGCTCCATGGCCCCTCTAATCACAATGGTCCATGCCCATTTTATCACAATGTTCCAGAATTCTTGTCATCATAATGCTCCATGGCCGTGTCATCACAAAGCCCCATGACCCCTGTCATCACAATGCTCCGTGGCCCCTGTCATCCCAGTGCTCCATGATATCTTTCTTCACAAATCTAGAGGACCAGTGTCATCTAAATGCCCCATGACACCTGTCTTCACATTTCGCCATGGCCCTTGTCATCGCAATGCTCCATGAACCGTGTCATCACAATTTTCCAGGACACTTTTTGTCACAATGATCCTTGACCACATTCATCTGAATACTCCATGGCCTATGTATTCACAATTTTTCATGGCCCCTGAAATCAAATTGCTCCATGTTCCCTTTCTAACAATGCTCCATGACCACTGTCAACACAATGTCCCATGACGCCTGTCATCACAATGCTCCATGGCCCCTTTCATCACTATGCTCCATGATCCCTGTCATCACAATGTTCTAGAACAATTGTCATCACAATGCTCCATGACCCCTGTAATCACAATGCTCCATTCCCTATTCATCACAGTGCTACAGAATTCTGGTCATCACAATATTCCATAACCGTGTCATCACAATGCTCTATAACCCCTGTCATCACAATGCTCCACGACACTGGTGATCACAATGATCCATGACCACATTCATCACAATGCTTCATGACCACTGTCATCACAATGCTCGATGACCCTTGTCATCAAAATGCTCCATGCCGTTGTCATCAGAATGCTCCTTGGCCCCTCTAATCACAATGGTCCATACCCTTTTTATCACAATGCTCCAGAATTCTTGTCATCATAATGTTCCATGGCCGTTTCATCACAATGCCCCATGACCCCTGTCATCACAATGTTCTATGTACCCTATCATCCCAGTGCTCCATGATATCTTTCTTCACAATTCTAGATGAGCACTGTCATCACAATGCCCCATGACACCTGGCTTCACATTTCGCCATTGCCCTTGTCATCGCAAAGCTCCATGAACCGTGTCATCACAATATTCCAGGACACTTTTCGTCACAATGATCCTTGACCACATTCATCTGAATACTCCATGGCCTATGTATTCGGAATTTTTCATGGCCCCTGAAATCAAATTGCTCCATGTTCCCTTTCTAACAATGCTCCATGACCACTGTCAACACAATGTCCCATGACGCCTGTCATCACAATGCTCCATGGCCCCTTTCATCACTATGCTCCATGATCCCTGTCATCACAATGTTCTAGAACAATTGTCATCACAATGCTCCATGACCCCTGTAATCACAATGCTCCATTCCCTATTCATCACAGTGCTACAGAATTCTGGTCATCACAATATTCCATAACCGTGTCATCACAATGCTCTATGACCCCTGTCATCACAATGCTCCACGACACTTGTGGTCACAATGATCCATGACCATATTCATCACAATGCTTCATGACCACTGTCATCACAATGCTCGATGACCCTTGTCATCAAAATGCTCCATGCAGTTGTCATCAGAATGCTCCATGGCCCCTCTAATCACAATGGTCCATGCCCATTTTATCACAATATTCCAGAATTCTTGTCATCATAATGCTCCATGGCCGTGTCATCACAAAGCCCCATGACCCCTGTCATCACAATGCTCCATGGCCCCTGTCATCCCTGAGCTCCATGATATCTTTCTTCACAATTCTATATGATCACTGTCATCACAATGCCCCATGACACCTGTCTTCACATTTCGCCATGGCCCTTGTCATCGCAATGCTCCATGAACCGTGTCATCACAATATTCCAGGACACTTTTCGTCACAATGATCCTTGACCACATTCATCTGAATAATCCATGGCGTATGTATTCGCAATTTTTCATGACCACTGAAATCAAATTGCTCCATGTTCCCTTTCTAACAATGCTCCATGTCGACTGTCAACACAATGTCCCATGACGCCTGTCAACACAAATCTCCATTGCCCCTTTCATCACTATGCTCCATGATCCCTGTCTCACAATGTTCTAGAACATTTGTCATCACAATGCTCCATGACCCCTGTAATCACAATGCTCCATTCCCTTTTCATCACTGTGCTACAGAATTCTGGTCATCACAATATTCCATAACCGTGTCATCACAATGCTCTATGACCCCTGTCATCACAATGCTCCACGACACTTGTCATCACAATGATGCATGACCACATTCATCACAATGCTTCATGACCACTATCATCATAATGCTCGATGACCCTTGTCATCACAATGCTCCATGCCGTTGTCATCAGAATGCTCCTTGGCCCCTGTAATCACAATGGTCCATGACCTTTTTATCACAATGCTCCAGAATTCTTGTCATCATAATGTTCCATGGCCGTGTCATCACAATGCCCCATGAACCCTGTCATCACAATGTTCCATGTACCCTATCATCCCAGTGCTCCATGATATCTTTCTTCACAATTCTAGATGACCACTGTCATCACAATGCCCCATGACACCTGTCTTCACATTTCGCCATTGCCCTTGACATCGCAAAGCTCCATGAACCGTGTCATCACAATATTCCAGGACACTTTTCGTCGCAATGATCCTTGACCACATTCATCTGAATACTCCATGGCCTATGTATTCGGAATTTTTCATGGCCCCTGAAATCAAATTGCTCCATGTTCCCTTTCTAACAATGCTCCATGACCACTGTCAACACAATGTCCCATGACGCCTGTCATCACAATGCTCCATGGCCCCTTTCATCACTATGCTCGATGCTCCCTGTCATCAAAATGTTCTAGAACAATTGTCATCATAATGCTCCATGACCCCTGTAATCACAATGCTCCATTCCCTATTCATCACAGTGCTACAGAATTCTGGTCATCACAATATTCCATAACCGTGTCATCACAATGCTCTATGACCCCTGTCATCACAATGCTCCACGACACTTGTCATCACAATGATGCATGACCACATTCATCACAATGCTTCATGACCACTATCATCATAATGCTCGATGACCCTTGTCATCACAATGCTCCATGCCGTTGTCATCAGAATGCTCCTTGGCCCCTGTAATCACAATGGTCCATGACCTTTTTATCACAATGCTCCAGAATTCTTGTCATCATAATGTTCCATGGCCGTGTCATCACAATGCCCCATGACCCCTGTCATCACAATGCTCCATGGCCCCTGACATCCCAGTGGTCCATGATATCGTTCTTCAAAATTCTAGATGACCACTGTCATCACAATGCCCCATGACACCTGTCTTCACATTTCGCCATGGCCCTTGTCATCGCAAAGCTCCATGAACCGTGTCATCACAATATTCCAGGACACTTTTCGTCACAATGATCCTTGACCACATTCATCTGAATACTCCATGGCCTATGTATTCACAATTGTTCATGGCCCCTGAAATCAAATTGCTGCATGTTCCCTTTCTAACAATGCTCCATGACCACTGTCAACACAGTGTCCCATGACGCCTGTCATCACAATTTTCCATGGCCCCTTTCATCACTATGTTCCATGATCCATGTCATCACAATGTTCTAGAACAATTGTCAACACAATGCTCCATTCCCTTTTCATCACAGTGCTACAGAATTCTGGTCATCACAATATTCCATAACCGTGTCATCACAATGCTCTATGACCCCTGTCATCACAATGTTCCACGACACTTGTCATCACAATGATCCATGACCACATTCATCAAAATGCTTCATGACCACTGTCATCACAATGCTCGATGACCCTTGTCATCACAATGCTCCATGCCGTTGTCATCAGAATGCTCCTTGGCCCCTCTAATCACAATGGTCCATACCCTTTTTATCACAATGCTCCAGAATTCTTGTCATCATAATGTTCCATGGCCGTGTCATCACAATGCCCCATGACCCCTGTCATCACAATGTTCCATATACCCTATCATCCCAGTGCTCCATGATATCTTTCTTCACAATTCTAGATGACCACTGTCATCACAATGCCCCATGACACCTGTCTTCACATTTCCCCATTGCCCTTGTCATCGCAAAGCTCCATGAACCGTGTCATCACAATATTCCAGGACACTTTTCGTCACAATGATCCTTGACCACATTCATCTGAATACTCCATGGCCTATGTATTCGGAATTTTTCATGGCCCCTGAAATCAAATTACTCCATGTTCCCTTTCTAACAATGCTCCATGACCACTGTCAACACAATGTCCCATGACGCCTGTCATCACAATGCTCCATGGCCCCTTTCATCACTATGCTCCATGATCCCTGTCATCACAATGTTCTAGAACAATTGTCATCACAATGCTCCATGACCCCTGTAATCACAATGCTCCATTCCCTATTCATCACAGTGCTACAGAATTCTGGTCATCTCAATATTCCATAACCGTGTCATCACAATGCTCTATGACCCCTGTCATCACAATATTCCACGACACTTGTCATCACAATGATCCATGACCACATTCATCAAAATGCTTCATGACCACTGTCATCACAATGCTCGATGACCCTTGTCATCACAATGCTCCATGCCGTTGTCATCAGAATGCTCCTTGGCCCCTCTAATCACAATGGTCCATACCCTTTTTATCACAATGCTCCAGAATTCTTGTCATCATAATGTTCCATGGCCGTGTCATCACAATGCCCCATGACCCCTGTCATCACAATGCTCCATGGCCCCTGTCATCCCAGTGCTCCATGATATCGTTCTTCACAATTCTAGATGACCACTGTCATCACAATGCCCCATGACACCTGTCTTCACATTTCACCATGGCCCTTGTCATCGCAATGCTCCATGAACCGTGTCATCACAATGTTCCAGGACACTTTCCCTCACAATGATCCTTGACCACATTCATCTGAATACTTCATGGCCTATGTATTCGCAATTTTTCATGGCCCCTGAAATCAAATTGCTTCATGTTCCCTTTCTAACAATGCTCCATGACCACTGTCAACACAATGTCCCATGACGCCTGTCATCACAATGCTCCATAGCCCCTTTCATCACTATGCTCCATGATCCCTGTCATCACAATGTTCTAGAACAATTGTCATCACAATGCTCCATGACCTCTGTAATCACAATGCTCCATTCCCTATTCATCACAGTGCTACAGAATTCTGGTCATCACAATATTCCATAACCGTGTCATCACAATGCTCTATGACCCCTGTCATCACAATGCTCCACGACACTTGTCATCACAATGATCCATGACCACATTCATCACAATGCTTCATGACCACTGTCATCACAATGCTCGATGACACTTGTCATCAAAATGCTCCATGCAGTTGTCATCAGAATGCTCCATGGCCCCTCTAATCACAATGGTCCATGCCCATTTTATCACAATGTTCCAGAATTCTTGTCATCATAATGCTCCATGGCCGTGTCATCACAAAGCCCCATGACCCCTGTCATCACAATGCTCCGTGTCCCCTGTCATCCCAGTGCTCCATGATATCTTTCTTCACAAATCTAGAGGACCAGTGTCATCTAAATGCCCCATGACACCTGTCTTCACATTTCGCCATGGCCCTTGTCATCGCAATGCTCCATGAACCGTGTCATCACAATTTTCCAGGACACTTTTTGTCACAATGATCCTTGACCACATTCATCTGAATACTCCATGGCCTATGTATTCACAATTTTTCATGGCCCCTGAAATCAAATTGCTCCATGTTCCCTTTCTAACAATGCTCCATGACCACTGTCAACACAATGTCCCATGACGCCTGTCATCACAATGCTCCATGGCCCCTTTCATCACTATGCTCCATGATCCCTGTCATCACAATGTTCTAGAACAATTGTCATCACAATGCTCCATGACCCCTGTAATCACAATGCTCCATTCCCTATTCATCACAGTGCTACAGAATTCTGGTCATCACAATATTCCATAACCGTGTCATCACAATGCTCTATAACCCCTGTCATCACAATGCTCCACGACACTGGTGATCACAATGATCCATGACCACATTCATCACAATGCTTCATGACCACTGTCATCACAATGCTCGATGACCCTTGTCATCAAAATGCTCCATGCCGTTGTCATCAGAATGCTCCTTGGCCCCTCTAATCACAATGGTCCATACCCTTTTTATCACAATGCTCCAGAATTCTTGTCATCATAATGTTCCATGGCCGTTTCATCACAATGCCCCATGACCCCTGTCATCACAATGTTCTATGTACCCTATCATCCCAGTGCTCCATGATATCGTTCTTCACAATTCTAGATGACCACTGTCATCACAATGCCCCATGACACCTGTCTTCACATTTCACCATGGCCCTTGTCATCGCAATGCTCCATGAACCGTGTCATCACAATGTTCCAGGACACTTTCCCTCACAATGATCCTTGACCACATTCATCTGAATACTCCATGGCCTATGTATTCGGAATTTTTCATGGCCCCTGAAATCAAATTGCTCCATGTTCCCTTTCTAACAATGCTCCATGACCACTGTCAACACAATGTCCCATGACGCCTGTCATCACAATGCTCCATGGCCCCTTTCATCACTATGCTCCATGATCCCTGTCATCACAATGTTCTAGAACAATTGTCATCACAATGCTCCATGACCCCTGTAATCACAATGCTCCATTCCCTATTCATCACAGTGCTACAGAATTCTGGTCATCACAATATTCCATAACCGTGTCATCACAATGCTCTATAACCCCTGTCATCACAATGCTCCACGACACTGGTGATCACAATGATCCATGACCACATTCATCAAAATGCTTCATGACCACTGTCATCACAATGCTCGATGACCCTTGTCATCACAATGCTCCATGCCGTTGTCATCAGAATGCTCCTTGGCCCCTCTAATCACAATGGTCCATACCCTTTTTATCACAATGCTCCAGAATACTTGTCATCATAATGTTCCATGGCCGTGTCATCACAATGCCCCATGACCCCTGTCATCACAATGTTCCATGTACCCTATCATCCCAGTGCTCCATGATATCTTTCTTCACAATTCTAGATGACCACTGTCATCACAATGCCCCATGACACCTGTCTTCACATTTCCCCATTGCCCTTGTCATCGCAAAGCTCCATGAACCGTGTCATCACAATAATCCAGGACACTTTTCGTCACAATGATCCTTGACCACATTCATCTGAATACTCCATGGCCTATGTATTCGGAATTTTTCATGGCCCCTGAAATCAAATTGCTCCATGTTTCCTTTCTAACAATGCTCCATGACCACTGTCAACACAATGTCCCATGACGCCTGTCATCACAATGCTCCATGGCCCCTTTCATCACTATGCTCCATGATCACTGTCATCACAATGTTCTAGAACAATTGTCATCACAATGCTCCATGACCCCTGTAATCACAATGCTCCATTCCCTATTCATCACAGTGCTACAGAATTCTGGTCATCACAATATTCCATAACCGTGTCATCACAATGCTCTATGACCCCTGTCATCACAATGCTCCACGACACTTGTGATCACAATGATCCATGACCACATTCATCACAATGCTTCATGACCACTGTCATCACAATGCTCGATGACCCTTGTCATCAAAATGCTCCATGCAGTTGTCATCAGAATGCTCCAAGGCCCCTCTAATCACAATGGTCCATGCCCATTTTATCACAATGTTCCAGAATTCTTGTCATCATAATGCTCCATGGCCGTGTCATCACAAAGCCCCATAACCCCTGTCATCACAATGCTCCATGGCCCCTGTCATCCCTGTGCTCCATGATATCTTTCTTCACAATTCTATATGATCACTGTCATCACAATGCCCCATGGCACCTGTCTTCACATTTCGCCATGGCCCTTGTCATCCCAATGCTCCATGAACCGTGTCATCACAATATTCCAGGACACTTTTCGTCACAATGATCCTTGACCACATTCATCTGAATAATCCATGGCGTATGTATTCGCAATTTTTCATGACCCCTGAAATCAAATTGCTCCATGTTCCCTTTCTAACAATGCTCCATGTCCACTGTCAACACAATGTCCCATGACGCCTGTCAACACAAATCTCCATTGCCCCTTTCATCACTATGCTCCATGATCCCTGTCTCACAATGTTCTAGAACATTTGTCATCACAATGCTCCATGACCCCTGTAATCACAATGCTCCATTCCCTTTTCATCACAGTGCTACAGAATTCTGGTCATCACAATATTCCATAACCGTGTCATCACAATGCTCTATGACCCCTGTCATCACAATGTTCCACGACACTTGTCATCACAATGATCCATGACCACATTCATCAAAATGCTTCATGACCACTGTCATCACAATGCTCGATGACCCTTGTCATAACAATGCTCTATGCCGTTGTCATCAGAATGCTCCTTGGCCCCTCTAATCACAATGGTCCATACCCTTTTTATCACAATGCTCCAGAATTCTTTTCATCATAATGTTCCATGGCCGTGTCATCACAATGCCCCATGACCCCTGTAATCACAATGTTCCATGTACCCTATCATCCCAGTGCTCCATGATATCTTTCTTCACAATTCTAGATGACCACTGTCATCACAATGCCCCATGACACCTGTCTTCACATTTCCCCATTGCCCTTTTCATCGCAACCTCCATGAACCGTGTCATCACAATATTCCAGGACACTTTTCGTCACAATGATCCTTGACCACATTCATCTGAATACTCCGTGGCCTATGTATTCGGAATTTTTCATGGCCCCTGAAATCAAATTGCTCCATGTTCCCTTTCTAACAATGCTCCATGACCACTGTCAACAAAATGTCCCATGACGCCTGTCATCACAATGCTCCACGGCCCCTTTCATCACTATGCTCCATGATCCCTGTCTCACAATGTTCTAGAACATTTGTCATCACAATGCTCCATGACCCCTGTAATCACAATGCTCCATTCCTTTTTCATCACTGTGCTACAGAATTCTGGTCATCACAATATTCCATAACCGTGTCATCACAATGCTCTATGACCCCTGTCATCACAATGCTCCACGACAGTTGTCATCACAATGATGCATGACCACATTCATCACAATGCTTCATGACCACTATCATCACAATGCTCGATGACCATTGTCATCACAATGCTCCATGCCGTTGTCATCAGAATGCTCCTTGGCCCCTCTAATCACAATGGTCCATGACCTTTTTATCACAATGCTCCAGAATTCTTGTCATCATAATGTTCCATGGCCGTGTCATCACAATGCCCCATGAACCCTGTCATCACAATGTTCCATGGCCCTTATCATCCCAGTGCTCCATGATATCTTTCTTCACAATTCTAGATGACCACTGTCATCACAATGCCCCATGACACCTGTCTTCACATTTCCCCATTGCCCTTGTCATCGCAAAGCTCCATGAACCGTGTCATCACAATATTCCAGGACACTTTTCATCACAATGATCCTTGACCACATTCATCTGAATACTCCATGGCCTATGTATTCACAATTGTTCATGGCTCCTGAAATCAAATTGCTCCATGTTCCCTTTCTAACAATGCTCCATGACCACTGTCAACACAATGTCCCATGACGCCTGTCATCACAATTTTCCATGGCCCCTTTCATCACTATGTTCCATGATCCCTGTCATCACAATGTTCTAGAACAATTGTCAACACAATGGTCCATGACCCCTGTAAACACAATGCTCCATTCCCTTTTCATCACAGTGCTACAGAATTCTGGTCATCACAATATTCCATAACCGTGTCATCACAATGCTCTATGACCCCTGTCATCACAATGTTCCACGACACTTGTCATCACAATGATCCATGACCACATTCATCAAAATGCTTCATGACCACTGTCATCACAATGCTCGATGACCCTTGTCATAACAATGCTCTATGCCGTTGTCATCAGAATGCTCCTTGGCCCCTCTAATCACAATGGTCCATACCCTTTTTATCACAATGCTCCAGAATTCTTTTCATCATAATGTTCCATGGCCGTGTCATCACAATGCCCCATGACCCCTGTAATCACAATGTTCCATGTACCCTATCATCCCAGTGCTCCATGATATCTTTCTTCACAATTCCAAATGACCACTGTCATCACAATGCCCCATGACACCTGTCTTCACATTTCCCCATTGCCCTTTTCATCGCAACCTCCATGAACCGTGTCATCACAATATTCCAGGACACTTTTCGTCACAATGATCCTTGACCACATTCATCTGAATACTCCGTGGCCTATGTATTCGGAATTTTTCATGGCCCCTGAAATCAAATTGCTCCATGTTCCCTTTCTAACAATGCTCCATGACCACTGTCAACAAAATGTCCCATGACGCCTGTCATCACAATGCTCCATGGCCCCTTTCATCACTATGCTCCATGATCCCTGTCTCACAATGTTCTAGAACATTTGTCATCACAATGCTCCATGACCCCTGTAATCACAATGCTCCATTCCTTTTTCATCACTGTGCTACAGAATTCTGGTCATCACAATATTCCATAACCGTGTCATCACAATGCTCTATGACCCCTGTCATCACAATGCTCCACGACAGTTGTCATCACAATGATGCATGACCACATTCATCACAATGCTTCATGACCACTATCATCACAATGCTCGATGACCATTGTCATCACAATGCTCCATGCCGTTGTCATCAGAATGCTCCTTGGCCCCTCTAATCACAATGGTCCATGACCTTTTTATCACAATGCTCCAGAATTCTTGTCATCATAATGTTCCATGGCCGTGTCATCACAATGCCCCATGACCCCTGTCATCACAATGCTCCATGGCGCCTGTCATCCCAGTGCTCCATGATATCGTTCTTCACAATTCTAGATGACCACTGTCATCACAATGCCCCATGACACCTGTCTTCACATTTCGCCATGGCCCTTGTCATCGCAAAGCTCCATGAACCGTGTCATCACAATATTCCAGGACACTTTTCGTCACAATGATCCTTGACCACATTCATCTGAATACTCCATGGCCTATGTATTCACAATTGTTCATGGCCCCTGAAATCAAATTGCTGCATGTTCCCTTTCTAACACTGCTCCATGACCACTGTCAACACAATGTCCCATGACGCCTGTCATCACAATTTTCCATGGCCCCTTTCATCACTATGTTCCATGATCCCTGTCATCACAATGTTCTAGAACAATTGTCAACACAATGCTCCATGACCCTTGTAAACACAATGCTCCATTCCCTTTTCATCACAGTGCTACAGAATTCTGGTCATCACAATATTCCATAACCGTATCATCACAATGCTCTATGACCCCTGTCATCACAATGTTCCACGACACTTGTCATCACAATGATCCATGACCACATTCATCAAAATGCTTCATGACCACTGTCATCACAATGCTCGATGACCCTTGTCATCACAATGCTCCATGCCGTTGTCATCAGAATGCTCCTTGGCCCCTCTAATCACAATGGTCCATACCCTTTTTATCACAATGCTCCAGAATACTTGTCATCATAATGTTCCATGGCCGTGTCATCACAATGCCCCATGACCCCTGTCATCACAATGTTCCATGTACCCTATCATCCCAGTGCTCCATGATATCTTTCTTCACAATTCTAGATGACCACTGTCATCACAATGCCCCATGACACCTGTCTTCACATTTCCCCATTGCCCTTGTCATCGCAAAGCTCCATGAACCGTGTCATCACAATATTCCAGGACACTTTTCGTCACAATGATCCTTGACCACATTCATCTGAATACTCCATGGCCTATGTATTCGGAATTTTTCATGGCCCCTGAAATCAAATTGCTCCATGTTCCCTTTCTAACAATGCTCCATGACCACTGTCAACACAATGTCCCATGACGCCTGTCATCACAATGCTCCATGGCCCCTTTCATCACTATGCTCCATGATCACTGTCATCACAATGTTCTAGAACAATTGTCATCACAATGCTCCATGACCCCTGTAATCACAATGCTCCATTCCCTATTCATCACAGTGCTACAGAATTCTGGTCATCACAATATTCCATAACCGTGTCATCACAATGCTCTATGACCCCTGTCATCACAATGCTCCACGACACTTGTGATCACAATGATCCATGACCACATTCATCACAATGCTTCATGACCACTGTCATCACAATGCTCGATGACCCTTGTCATCAAAATGCTCCATGCAGTTGTCATCAGAATGCTCCAAGGCCCCTCTAATCACAATGGTCCATGCCCATTTTATCACAATGTTCCAGAATTCTTGTCATCATAATGCTCCATGGCCGTGTCATCACAAAGCCCCATAACCCCTGTCATCACAATGCTCCATGGCCCCTGTCATCCCTGTGCTCCATGATATCTTTCTTCACAATTCTATATGATCACTGTCATCACAATGCCCCATGGCACCTGTCTTCACATTTCGCCATGGCCCTTGTCATCCCAATGCTCCATGAACCGTGTCATCACAATATTCCAGGACACTTTTCGTCACAATGATCCTTGACCACATTCATCTGAATAATCCATGGCGTATGTATTCGCAATTTTTCATGACCCCTGAAATCAAATTGCTCCATGTTCCCTTTCTAACAATGCTCCATGTCCACTGTCAACACAATGTCCCATGACGCCTGTCAACACAAATCTCCATTGCCCCTTTCATCACTATGCTCCATGATCCCTGTCTCACAATGATCTAGAACATTTGTCATCACAATGCTCCATGACCCCTGTAATCACAATGCTCCATTCCCTTTTCATCACAGTGCTACAGAATTCTGGTCATCACAATATTCCATAACCGTGTCATCACAATGCTCTATGACTCCTGTCATCACAATGTTCCACGACACTTGTCATCACAATGATCCATGACCACATTCATCAAAATGCTTCATGACCACTGTCATCACAATGCTCGATGACCCTTGTCATCACAATGCTCCATGCCGTTGTCATCAGAATGCTCCTTGGCCCCTCTAATCACAATGGTCCATACCCTTTTTATCACAATGCTCCAGAATTCTTGTCATCATAATGTTCCATGGCCGTGTCATCACAATGCCCCATGACCCCTGTCATCACAATGTTCCATGTACCCTATCATCCCAGTGCTCCATGATATCTTTCTTCACAATTCTAGATGACCACTGTCATCACAATGCCCCATGACACCTGTCTTCACATTTCCCCATTGCCCTTGTCATCGCAAAGCTCCATGAACCGTGTCATCACAATATTCCAGGACACTTTTCGTCACAATGATCCTTGACCACATTCATCTGAATACTCCATGGCCTATGTATTCGGAATTTTTCATGGCCCCTGAAATCAAATTGCTCCATGTTCCCTTTCTAACAATGCTCCATGACCACTGTCAACACAATGTCCCATGACGCCTGTCATCACAATGCTCCATGGCCCCTTTCATCACTATGCTCCATGATCCCTGTCATCACAATGTTCTAGAACAATTGTCATCACAATGCTCCATGACCCCTGTAATCACAATGCTCCATTCCCTATTCATCACAGTGCTACAGAATTCTGGTCATCACAATATTCCATAACCGTGTCATCACAATGCTCTATGACCCCTGTCATCACAATGCTCCACGACACTTGTGATCACAATGATCCATGACCACATTCATCACAATGCTTCATGACCACTGTCATCACAATGCTCGATGACCCTTGTCATCAAAATGCTCCATGCAGTTGTCATCAGAATGCTCCAAGGCCCCTCTAATCACAATGGTCCATGCCCATTTTATCACAATGTTCCAGAATTCTTGTCATCATAATGCTCCATGGCCGTGTCATCACAAAGCCCCATAACCCCTGTCATCACAATGCTCCATGGCCCCTGTCATCCCTGTGCTCCATGATATCTTTCTTCACAATTCTATATGATCACTGTCATCACAATGCCCCATGGCACCTGTCTTTACATTTCGCCATGGCCCTTGTCATCCCAATGCTCCATGAACCGTGTCATCACCATATTCCAGGACACTTTTCGTCACAATGATCCTTGACCACATTCATCTGAATAATCCATGGCGTATGTATTCGCAATTTTTCATGACCCCTGAAATCAAATTGCTCCATGTTCCCTTTCTAACAATGCTCCATGTCCACTGTCAACACAATGTCCCATGACGCCTGTCAACACAAATCTCCATTGCCCCTTTCATCACTATGCTCCATGATCCCTGTCTCACAATGTTCTAGAACATTTGTCATCACAATGCTCCATGACCCCTGTAATCACAATGCTCCATTCCCTTTTCATCACAGTGCTACAGAATTCTGGTCATCACAATATTCCATAACCGTGTCATCACAATGCTCTATGACCCCTGTCATCACAATGTTCCACGACACTTGTCATCACAATGATCCATGACCACATTCATCAAAATGCTTCATGACCACTGTCATCACAATGCTCGATGACCCTTGTCATCACAATGCTCCATGCCGTTGTCATCAGAATGCTCCTTGGCCCCTCTAATCACAATGGTCCATACCCTTTTTATCACAATGCTCCAGAATTCTTGTCATCATAATGTTCCATGGCCGTGTCATCACAATGCCCCATGACCCCTGTCATCACAATGCTCCATGGCCCCTGTCATCCCAGTGCTCCATGATATCGTTCTTCACAATTCTAGATGACCACTGTCATCACAATGCCCCATGACACCTGTCTTCACATTTCACCATGGCCCTTGTCATCGCAATGCTCCATGAACCGTGTCATCACAATGTTCCAGGACACTTTCCCTCACAATGATCCTTGACCACATTCATCTGAATACTCCATGGCCTATGTATTCGCAATTTTTCATGGCCCCTGAAATCAAATTGCTCCATGTTCCCTTTCTAACAATGCTCCATGACCACTGTCAACACAGTGTCCCATGACGCCTGTCATCACAATTTTCCAAGGCCCCTTTCATCACTATGTTCCATGATCCCTGTCATCACAATGTTCTAGAACAATTGTCAACACAATGCTCCATTCCCTTTTCATCACAGTGCTACAGAATTCTGGTCATCACAATATTCCATAACCGTGTCATCACAATGCTCTATGACCCCTGTCATCACAATGTTCCACGACACTTGTCATCACAATGATCCATGACCACATTCATCAAAATGCTTCATGACCACTGTCATCACAATGCTCGATGACCCTTGTCATCACAATGCTCCATGCCGTTGTCATCAGAATGCTCCTTGGCCCCTCTAATCACAATGGTCCATACCCTTTTTATCACAATGCTCCAGAATTCTTGTCATCATAATGTTCCATGGCCGTGTCATCACAATGCCCCATGACCCCTGTCATCACAATGTTCCATGTACCCTATCATCCCAGTGCTCCATGATATCTTTCTTCACAATTCTAGATGACCACTGTCATCACAATGCCCCATGACACCTGTCTTCACATTTCCCCATTGCCCTTGTCATCGCAAAGCTCCATGAACCGTGTCATCACAATATTCCAGGACACTTTTCGTCACAATGATCCTTGACCACATTCATCTGAATACTCCATGGCCTATGTATTCGGAATTTTTCATGGCCCCTGAAATCAAATTGCTCCATGTTCCCTTTCTAACAATGCTCCATGACCACTGTCAACACAATGTCCCATGACGCCTGTCATCACAATGCTCCATGGCCCCTTTCATCACTATGCTCCATGATACCTGTCATCACAATGTTCTAGAACAATTGTCATCACAATGCTCCATGACCCCTGTAATCACAATGCTCCATTCCCTATTCATCACAGTGCTACAGAATTCTGGTCATCACAATATTCCATAACCGTGTCATCACAATGCTCTATGACCCCTGTCATCACAATGCTCCACGACACTTGTGATCACAATGATCCATGACCACATTCATCACAATGCTTCATGACCACTGTCATCACAATGCTCGATGACCCTTGTCATCAAAATGCTCCATGCAGTTGTCATCAGAATGCTCCAAGGCCCCTCTAATCACAATGGTCCATGCCCATTTTATCACAATGTTCCAGAATTCTTGTCATCATAATGCTCCATGGCCGTGTCATCACAAAGCCCCATAACCCCTGTCATCACAATGCTCCATGGCCCCTGTCATCCCTGTGCTCCATGATATCTTTCTTCACAATTCTATATGATCACTGTCATCACAATGCCCCATGGCACCTGTCTTCACATTTCGCCATGGCCCTTGTCATCGCAAAGCTCCATGAACCGTGTCATCACAATATTCCAGGACACTTTTCGTCACAATGATCCTTGACCACATTCATCTGAATACTCCATGGCCTATGTATTCACAATTGTTCATGGCTCCTGAAATCAAATTGCTCCATGTTCCCTTTCTAACAATGCTCCATGACCACTGTCAACACAATGTCCCATGACGCCTGTCATCACAATTTTCCATGGCCCCTTTCATCACTATGTTCCATGATCCCTGTCATCACAATGTTCTAGAACAATTGTCAACACAATGCTCCATGACCCCTGTAAACACAATGCTCCTTTCCCTTTTCATCACAGTGCTACAGAATTCTGGTCATCACAATATTCCATAACCGTGTCATCACAATGCTCTATGACCCCTGTCATCACAATGTTCCACGACACTTGTCATCACAATGATCCATGACCACATTCATCAAAATGCTTCATGACCACTGTCATCACAATGCTCGATGACCCTTGTCATAACAATGCTCTATGCCGTTGTCATCAGAATGCTCCTTGGCCCCTCTAATCACAATGGTCCATACCCTTTTTATCACAATGCTCCAGAATTCTTTTCATCATAATGTTCCATGGCCGTGTCATCACAATGCCCCATGACCCCTGTAATCACAATGTTCCATGTACCCTATCATCCCAGTGCTCCATGATATCTTTCTTCACAATTCCAAATGACCACTGTCATCACAATGCCCCATGACACCTGTCTTCACATTTCCCCATTGCCCTTTTCATCGCAACCTCCATGAACCGTGTCATCACAATATTCCAGGACACTTTTCGTCACAATGATCCTTGACCACATTCATCTGAATACTCCGTGGCCTATGTATTCGGAGTTTTTCATGGCCCCTGAAATTAAATTGCTCCATGTTCCCTTTCTAACAATGCTCCATGACCACTGTCAACAAAATGTCCCATGACGCCTGTCATCACAATGCTCCATGGCCCCTTTCATCACTATGCTCCATGATCCCTGTCTTCACAATGTTCTAGAACATTTGTCATCACAATGCTCCATGACCCCTGTAATCACAATGCTCCATTCCTTTTTCATCACTGTGCTACAGAATTCTGGTCATCACAATATTCCATAACCGTGTCATCACAATGCTCTATGACCCCTGTCATCACAATGCTCCACGACAGTTGTCATCACAATGATGCATGACCACATTCATCACAATGCTTCATGACCACTATCATCACAATGCTCGATGACCATTGTCATCACAATGCTCCATGCCGTTGTCATCAGAATGCTCCTTGGCCCCTCTAATCACAATGGTCCATGACCTTTTTATCACAATGCTCCAGAATTCTTGTCATCATAATGTTCCATGGCCGTGTCATCACAATGCCCCATGACCCCTGTCATCACAATGCTCCATGGCCCCTGTCATCCCAGTGCTCCATGATATCGTTCTTCACAATTCTAGATGACCACTGTCATCACAATGCCCCATGACACCTGTCTTCACATTTCGCCATGGCCCTTGTCATCGCAAAGCTCCATGAACCGTGTCATCACAATATTCCAGGACACTTTTCGTCACAATGATCCTTGACCACATTCATCTGAATACTCCATGGCCTATGTATTCACAATTGTTCATGGCTCCTGAAATCAAATTGCTGCATGTTCCCTTTCTAACAATGCTCCATGACCACTGTCAACACAATGTCCCATGACGCCTGTCATCACAATTTTCCATGGCCCCTTTCATCACTATGTTCCATGATCCCTGTCATCACAATGTTCTAGAACAATTGTCAACACAATGCTCCATGACCCTTGTAAACACAATGCTCCATTCCCTTTTCATCACAGTGCTACAGAATTCTGGTCATCACAATATTCCATAACCGTGTCATCACAATGCTCTATGACCCCTGTCATCACAATGTTCCACGACACTTGTCATCACAATGATCCATGACCACATTCATCAAAATGCTTCATGACCACTGTCATCACAATGCTCGATGACCCTTGTCATCACAATGCTCCATGCCGTTGTCATCAGAATGCTCCTTGGCCCCTCTAATCACAATGGTCCATACCCTTTTTATCACAATGCTCCAGAATTCTTGTCATCATAATGTTCCATGGCCGTGTCATCACAATGCCCCATGACCCCTGTCATCACAATGTTCCATGTACCCTATCATCCCAGTGCTCCATGATATCTTTCTTCACAATTCTAGATGACCACTGTCATCACAATGCCCCATGACACCTGTCTTCACATTTCTCCATTGCCCTTGTCATCGCAAAGCTCCATGAACCGTGTCATCACAATATTCCAGGACACTTTTCGTCACAATGATCCTTGACCACATTCATCTGAATACTCCATGGCCTATGTATTCGGAATTTTTCATGGCCCCTGAAATCAAATTGCTCCATGTTCCCTTTCTAACAATGCTCCATGACCACTGTCAACACAATGTCCCATGACGCCTGTCATCACAATGCTCCATGGCCCCTTTCATCACTATGCTCCATGATCACTGTCATCACAATGTTCTAGAACAATTGTCATCACAATGCTCCATGACCCCTGTAATCACAATGCTCCATTCCCTATTCATCACAGTGCTACAGAATTCTGGTCATCACAATATTCCATAACCGTGTCATCACAATGCTCTATGACCCCTGTCATCACAATGCTCCACGACACTTGTGATCACAATGATCCATGACCACATTCATCACAATGCTTCATGACCACTGTCATCACAATGCTCGATGACCCTTGTCATCAAAATGCTCCATGCAGTTGTCATCAGAATGCTCCAAGGCCCCTCTAATCACAATGGTCCATGCCCATTTTATCACAATGTTCCAGAATTCTTGTCATCATAATGCTCCATGGCCGTGTCATCACAAAGCCCCATAACCCCTGTCATCACAGTGCTCCATGGCCCCTGTCATCCCTGTGCTCCATGATATCTTTCTTCACAATTCTATATGATCACTGTCATCACAATGCCCCATGGCACCTGTCTTCACATTTCGCCATGGCCCTTGTCATCCCAATGCTCCATGAACCGTGTCATCACAATATTCCAGGACACTTTTCGTCACAATGATCCTTGACCACATTCATCTGAATAATCCATGGCGTATGTATTCGCAATTTTTCATGACCCCTGAAATCAAATTGCTCCATGTTCCCTTTCTAACAATGCTCCATGTCCACTGTCAACACAATGTCCCATGACGCCTGTCAACACAAATCTCCATTGCCCCTTTCATCACTATGCTCCATGATCCCTGTCTCACAATGTTCTAGAACATTTGTCATCACAATGCTCCATGACCCCTGTAATCACAATGTTCCATTCCCTTTTCATCACAGTGCTACAGAATTCTGGTCATCACAATATTCCATAACCGTGTCATCACAATGCTCTATGACCCCTGTCATCACAATGTTCCACGACACTTGTCATCACAATGATCCATGACCACATTCATCAAAATGCTTCATGACCACTGTCATCACAATGCTCGATGACCCTTGTCATAACAATGCTCTATGCCGTTGTCATCAGAATGCTCCTTGGCCCCTCTAATCACAATGGTCCATACCCTTTTTATCACAATGCTCCAGAATTCTTTTCATCATAATGTTCCATGGCCGTGTCATCACAATGCCCCATGACCCCTGTAATCACAATGTTCCATGTACCCTATCATCCCAGTGCTCCATGATATCTTTCTTCACAATTCCAAATGACCACTGTCATCACAATGCCCCATGACACCTGTCTTCACATTTCCCCATTGCCCTTTTCATCGCAACCTCCATGAACCGTGTCATCACAATATTCCAGGACACTTTTCGTCACAATGATCCTTGACCACATTCATCTGAATACTCCGTGGCCTATGTATTCGGAATTTTTCATGGCCCCTGAAATCAAATTGCTCCATGTTCCCTTTCTAACAATGCTCCATGACCACTGTCAACAAAATGTCCCATGACGCCTGTCATCACAATGCTCCATGGCCCCTTTCATCACTATGCTCCATGATCCCTGTCTCACAATGTTCTAGAACATTTCTCATCACAATGCTCCATGACCCCTGTAATCACAATGCTCCATTCCTTTTTCATCACTGTGCTACAGAATTCTGGTCATCACAATATTCCATAACCGTGTCATCACAATGCTCTATGACCCCTGTCATCACAATGCTCCACGACAGTTGTCATCACAATGATGCATGACCACATTCATCACAATGCTTCATGACCACTATCATCACAATGCTCGATGACCATTGTCATCACAATGCTCCTTGCCGTTGTCATCAGAATGCTCCTTGGCCCCTCTAATCACAATGGTCCATGACCTTTTTATCACAATGCTCCAGAATTCTTGTCATCATAATGTTCCATGGCCGTGTCATCACAATGCCCCATGAACCCTGTCATCACAATGTTCCATGGCCCTTATCATCCCAGTGCTCCATGATATCTTTCTTCACAATTCTAGATGACCACTGTCATCACAATGCCCCATGACACCTGTCTTCACATTTCCCCATTGCCCTTGTCATCGCAAAGCTCCATGAACCGTGTCATCACAATATTCCAGGACACTTTTCGTCACAATGATCCTTGACCACATTCATCTGAATACTCCATGGCCTATGTATTCACAATTGTTCATGGCTCCTGAAATCAAATTGCTCCATGTTCCCTTTCTAACAATGCTCCATGACCACTGTCAACACAATGTCCCATGACGCCTGTCATCACAATTTTCCATGGCCCCTTTCATCACTATGTTCCATGATCCCTGTCATCAAAATGTTCTAGAACAATTGTCAACACAATGCTCCATGACCCCTGTAAACACAATGCTCCATTCCCTTTTCATCACAGTGCTACAGAATTCTGGTCATCACAATATTCCATAACCGTGTCATCACAATGCTCTATGACCCCTGTCATCACAATGTTCCACGACACTTGTCATCACAATGATCCATGACCACATTCATCAAAATGCTTCATGACCACTGTCATCACAATGCTCGATGACCCTTGTCATAACAATGCTCTATGCCGTTGTAATCAGAATGCTCCTTGGCCCCTCTAATCACAATGGTCCATACCCTTTTTATCACAATGCTCCAGAATTCTTTTCATCATAATGTTCCATGGCCGTGTCATCACAATGCCCCATGACCCCTGTAATCACAATGTTCCATGTACCCTATCATCCCAGTGCTCCATGATATCTTTCTTCACAATTCCAAATGACCACTGTCATCACAATGCCCCATGACACCTGTCTTCACATTTCCCCATTGCCCTTTTCATCGCAACCTCCATGAACCGTGTCATCACAATATTCCAGGACACTTTTCGTCACAATGATCCTTGACCACATTCATCTGATTACTCCGTGGCCTATGTATTCGGAATTTTTCATGGCCCCTGAAATCAAATTGCTCCATGTTCCCTTTCTAACAATGCTCCATGACCACTGTCAACAAAATGTCCCATGACGCCTGTCATCACAATGCTCCATGGCCACTTTCATCACTATGCTCCATGATCCCTGTCTCACAATGTTCTAGAACATTTGTCATCACAATGCTCCATGACCCCTGTAATCACAATGCTCCATTCCTTTTTCATCACTGTGCTACAGAATTCTGGTCATCACAATATTCCATAACCGTGTCATCACAATGCTCTATGACCCCTGTCATCACAATGCTCCACGACAGTTGTCATCACAATGATGCATGACCACATTCATCACAATGCTTCATGACCACTATCATCACAATGCTCGATGACCATTGTCATCACAATGCTCCATGCCGTTGTCATCAGAATGCTCCTTGGCCCCTCTAATCACAATGGTCCATGACCTTTTTATCACAATGCTCCAGAATTCTTGTCATCATAATGTTCCATGGCCGTGTCATCACAATGCCCCATGACCCCTGTCATCACAATGCTCCATGGCCCCTGTCATCCCAGTGCTCCATGATATCGTTCTTCACAATTCTAGATGACCACTGTCATCACAATGCCCCATGACACCTGTCTTCACATTTCGCCATGGCCCTTGTCATCACAAAGCTCCATGAACCGTGTCATCACAATATTCCAGGACACTTTTCGTCACAATGATCCTTGACCACATTCATCTGAATACTCCATGGCCTATGTATTCACAATTGTTCATGGCCCCTGAAATCAAATTGCTGCATGTTCCCTTTCTAACAATGCTCCATGACCACTGTCAACACAATGTCCCATGACGCCTGTCATCACAATTTTCCATGGCCCCTTTCATCACTATGTTCCATGATCCCTGTCATCACAATGTTCTAGAACAATTGTCAACACAATGCTCCATGACCCTTGTAAACACAATGCTCCATTCCCTTTTCATCACAGTGCTACAGAATTCTGGTCATCACAATATTCCATAACCGTGTCATCACAATGCTCTATGACCCCTGTCATCACAATGTTCCACGACACTTGTCATCACAATGATCCATGACCACATTCATCAAAATGCTTCATGACCACTGTCATCACAATGCTCGATGACCCTTGTCATCACAATGCTCCATGCCGTTGTCATCAGAATGCTCCTTGGCCCCTCTAATCACAATGGTCCATACCCTTTTTATCACAATGCTCCAGAATTCTTTTCATCATAATGTTCCATGGCCGTGTCATCACAATGCCCCATGACCCCTGTCATCACAATGTTCCATGTACCCTATCATCCCAGTGCTCCATGATATCTTTCTTCACAATTCTAGATGACCACTGTCATCACAATGCCCCATGACACCTGTCTTCACATTTCCCCATTGCCCTTGTCATCGCAAAGCTCCATGAACCGTGTCATCACAATATTCCAGGACACTTTTCGTCACAATGATCCTTGACCACATTCATCTGAATACTCCATGGCCTATGTATTCGGAATTTTTCATGGCCCCTGAAATCAAATTGCTCCATGTTCCCTTTCTAACAATGCTCCATGACCACTGTCAACACAATGTCCCATGACGCCTGTCATCACAATGCTCCATGGCCCCTTTCATCACTATGCTCCATGATCACTGTCATCACAATGTTCTAGAACAATTGTCATCACAATGCTCCATGACCCCTGTAATCACAATGCTCCATTCCCTATTCATCACAGTGCTACCGAATTCTGGTCATCACAATATTCCATAACCGTGTCATCACAATGCTCTATGACCCCTGTCATCACAATGCTCCACGACACTTGTGATCACAATGATCCATGACCACATTCATCACAATGCTTCATGACCACTGTCATCACAATGCTCGATGACCCTTGTCATCAAAATGCTCCATGCAGTTGTCATCAGAATGCTCCAAGGCCCCTCTAATCACAATGGTCCATGCCCATTTTATCACAATGTTCCAGAATTCTTGTCATCATAATGCTCCATGGCCGTGTCATCACAAAGCCCCATAACCCCTGTCATCACAATGCTCCATGGCCCCTGTCATCCCTGTGCTCCATGATATCTTTCTTCACAATTCTATATGATCACTGTCATCACAATGCCCCATGGCACCTGTCTTCACATTTCGCCATGGCCCTTGTCATCCCAATGCTCCATGAACCGTGTCATCACAATATTCCAGGACACTTTTCGTCACAATGATCCTTGACCACATTCATCTGAATAATCCATGGCGTATGTATTCCCAATTTTTCATGACCCCTGAAATCAAATTGCTCCATGTTCCCTTTCTAACAATGCTCCATGTCCACTGTCAACACAATGTCCCATGACGCCTGTCAACACAAATCTCCATTGCCCCTTTCATCACTATGCTCCATGATCCCTGTCTCACAATGTTCTAGAACATTTGTCATCACAATGCTCCATGACCCCTGTAATCACAATGCTCCATTCCTTTTTCATCACTGTGCTACAGAATTCTGGTCATCACAATATTCCATAACCGTGTCATCACAATGCTCTATGACCCCTGTCATCACAATGCTCCACGACAGTTGTCATCACAATGATGCATGACCACATTCATCACAATGCTTCATGACCACTATCATCACAATGCTCGATGACCATTGTCATCACAATGCTCCATGCCGTTGTCATCAGAATGCTCCTTGGCCCCTCTAATCACAATGGTCCATGACCTTTTTATCACAATGCTCCAGAATTCTTGTCATCATAATGTTCCATGGCCGTGTCATCACAATGCCCCATGAACCCTGTCATCACAATGCTCCATGGCCCCTGTCATCCCAGTGCTCCATGATATCGTTCTTCACAATTCTAGATGACCACTGTCATCACAATGCCCCATGACACCTGTCTTCACATTTCGCCATGGCCCTTGTCATCGCAAAGCTCCATGAACCGTGTCATCACAATATTCCAGGACACTTTTCGTCACAATGATCCTTGACCACATTCATCTGAATACTCCATGGCCTATGTATTCACAATTGTTCATGGCCCCTGAAATCAAATTGCTGCATGTTCCCTTTCTAACAATGCTCCATGACCACTGTCAACACAATGTCCCATGACGCCTGTCATCACAATTTTCCATGGCCCCTTTCATCACTATGTTCCATGATCCCTGTCATCACAATGTTCTAGAACAATTGTCAACACAATGCTCCATGACCCTTGTAAACACAATGCTCCATTCCCTTTTCATCACAGTGCTACAGAATTCTGGTCATCACAATATTCCATAACCGTGTCATCACAATGCTCTATGACCCCTGTCATCACAATGTTCCACGACACTTGTCATCACAATGATCCATGACCACATTCATCAAAATGCTTCATGAGCACTGTCATCACAATGCTCGATGACCCTTGTCATCACAATGCTCCATGCCGTTGTCATCAGAATGCTCCTTGGCCCCTCTAATCACAATGGTCCATACCCTTTTTATCACAATGCTCCAGAATTCTTGTCATCATAATGTTCCATGGCCGTGTCATCACAATGCCCCATGACCCCTGTCATCACAATGTTCCATGTACCCTATCATCCCAGTGCTCCATGATATCTTTCTTCACAATTCTAGATGACCACTGTCATCACAATGCCCCATGACACCTGTCTTCACATTTCCCCATTGCCCTTGTCATCGCAAAGCTCCATGAACCGTGTCATCACAATATTCCAGGACACTTTTCGTCACAATGATCCTTGACCACATTCATCTGAATACTCCATGGCCTATGTATTCGGAATTTTTCATGGCCCCTGAAATCAAATTGCTCCATGTTCCCTTTCTAACAATGCTCCATGACCACTGTCAACACAATGTCCCATGACGCCTGTCATCACAATGCTCCATGGCCCCTTTCATCACTATGCTCCATGATCACTGTCATCACAATGTTCTAGAACAATTGTCATCACAATGCTCCATGACCCCTGTAATCACAATGCTCCATTCCCTATTCATCACAGTGCTACAGAATTCTGGTCATCACAATATTCCATAACCGTGTCATCACAATGCTCTATGACCCCTGTCATCACAATGCTCCACGACACTTGTGATCACAATGATCCATGACCACATTCATCACAATGCTTCATGACCACTGTCATCACAATGCTCGATGACCCTTGTCATCAAAATGCTCCATGCAGTTGTCATCAGAATGCTCCAAGGCCCCTCTAATCACAATGGTCCATGCCCATTTTATCACAATGTTCCAGAATTCTTGTCATCATAATGCTCCATGGCCGTGTCATCACAAAGCCCCATAACCCCTGTCATCACAATGCTCCATGGCCCCTGTCATCCCTGTGCTCCATGATATCTTTCTTCACAATTCTATATGATCACTGTCATCACAATGCCCCATGGCACCTGTCTTCACATTTCGCCATGGCCCTTGTCATCCCAATGCTCCATGAACCGTGTCATCACAATATTCCAGGACACTTTTCGTCACAATGATCCTTGACCACATTCATCTGAATAATCCATGGCGTATGTATTCGCAATTTTTCATGACCCCTGAAATCAAATTGCTCCATGTTCCCTTTCTAACAATGCTCCATGTCCACTGTCAACACAATGTCCCATGACGCCTGTCAACACAAATCTCCATTGCCCCTTTCATCACTATGCTCCATGATCCCTGTCTCACAATGTTCTAGAACATTTGTCATCACAATGCTCCATGACCCCTGTAATCACAATGCTCCATTCCCTTTTCATCACAGTGCTACAGAATTCTGGTCATCACAATATTCCATAACCGTGTCATCACAATGCTCTATGACCCCTGTCATCACAATGTTCCACGACACTTGTCATCACAATGATCCATGACCACATTCATCAAAATGCTTCATGACCACTGTCATCACAATGCTCGATGACCCTTGTCATCACAATGCTCCATGCCGTTGTCATCAGAATGCTCCTTGGCCCCTCTAATCACAATGGTCCATACCCTTTTTATCACAATGCTCCAGAATTCTTGTCATCATAATGTTCCATGGCCGTGTCATCACAATGCCCCATGACCCCTGTCATCACAATGCTCCATGGCCCCTGTCATCCCAGTGCTCCATGATATCGTTCTTCACAATTCTAGATGACCACTGTCATCACAATGCCCCATGACACCTGTCTTCACATGTCACCATGGCCCTTGTCATCGCAATGCTCCATGAACCGTGTCATCACAATGTTCCAGGACACTTTCCCTCACAATGATCCTTGACCACATTCATCTGAATACTCCATGGCCTATGTATTCGCAATTTTTCATGGCCCCTGAAATCAAATTGCTCCATGTTCCCTTTCTAACAATGCTCCATGACCACTGTCAACACAGTGTCCCATGACGCCTGTCATCACAATTTTCCAAGGCCCCTTTCATCACTATGTTCCATGATCCCTGTCATCACAATGTTCTAGAACAATTGTCAACACAATGCTCCATTCCCTTTTCATCACAGTGCTACAGAATTCTGGTCATCACAATATTCCATAACCGTGTCATCACAATGCTCTATGACCCCTGTCATCACAATGTTCCACGACACTTGTCATCACAATGATCCATGACCACATTCATCAAAATGCTTCATGACCACTGTCATCACAATGCTCGATGACCCTTGTCATCACAATGCTCCATGCCGTTGTCATCAGAATGCTCCTTGGCCCCTCTAATCACAATGGTCCATACCCTTTTTATCACAATGCTCCAGAATTCTTGTCATCATAATGTTCCATGGCCGTGTCATCACAATGCCCCATGACCCCTGTCATCACAATGTTCCATGTACCCTATCATCCCAGTGCTCCATGATATCTTTCTTCACAATTCTAGATGACCACTGTCATCACAATGCCCCATGACACCTGTCTTCACATTTCCCCATTGCCCTTGTCATCGCAAAGCTCCATGAACCGTGTCATCACAATATTCCAGGACAATTTTCGTCACAATGATCCTTGACCACATTCATCTGAATACTCCATGGCCTATGTATTCGGAATTTTTCATGGCCCCTGAAATCAAATTGCTCCATGTTCCCTTTCTAACAATGCTCCATGACCACTGTCAACACAATGTCCCATGACGCCTGTCATCACAATGCTCCATGGCCCCTTTCATCACTATGCTCCATGATCCCTGTCATCACAATGTTCTAGAACAATTGTCATCACAATGCTCCATGACCCCTGTAATCACAATGCTCCATTCCCTATTCATCACAGTGCTACAGAATTCTGGTCATCACAATATTCCATAACCGTGTCATCACAATGCTCTATGACCCCTGTCATCACAATGCTCCACGACACTTGTGATCACAATGATCCATGACCACATTCATCACAATGCTTCATGACCACTGTCATCACAATGCTCGATGACCCTTGTCATCAAAATGCTCCATGCAGTTGTCATCAGAATGCTCCAAGGCCCCTCTAATCACAATGGTCCATGCCCATTTTATCACAATGTTCCAGAATTCTTGTCATCATAATGCTCCATGGCCGTGTCATCACAAAGCCCCATAACCCCTGTCATCACAATGCTCCATGGCCCCTGTCATCCCTGTGCTCCATGATATCTTTCTTCACAATTCTATATGATCACTGTCATCACAATGCCCCATGGCACCTGTCTTCACATTTCCCCATTGCCCTTGTCATCGCAAAGCTCCATGAACCGTGTCATCACAATATTCCAGGACACTTTTCGTCACAATGATCCTTGACCACATTCATCTGAATACTCCATGGCCTATGTATTCACAATTGTTCATGGCTCCTGAAATCAAATTGCTCCATGTTCCCTTTCTAACAATGCTCCATGACCACTGTCAACACAATGTCCCATGACGCCTGTCATCACAATTTTCCATGGCCCCTTTCATCACTATGTTCCATGATCCCTGTCATCACAATGTTCTAGAACAATTGTCAACACAATGCTCCATGACCCCTGTAAACACAATGCTCCATTCCCTTTTCATCACAGTGCTACAGAATTCTGGTCATCACAATATTCCATAACCGTGTCATCACAATGCTCTATGACCCCTGTCATCACAATGTTCCACGACACTTGTCATCACAATGATCCATGACCACATTCATCAAAATGCTTCATGACCACTGTCATCACAATGCTCGATGACCCTTGTCATAACAATGCTCTATGCCGTTGTCATCAGAATGCTCCTTGGCCCCTCTAATCACAATGGTCCATACCCTTTTTATCACAATGCTCCAGAATTCTTTTCATCATAATGTTCCATGGCCGTGTCATCACAATGCCCCATGACCCCTGTAATCACAATGTTCCATGTACCCTATCATCCCAGTGCTCCATGATATCTTTCTTCACAATTCCAAATGACCACTGTCATCACAATGCCCCATGACACCTGTCTTCACATTTCCCCATTGCCCTTTTCATCGCAACCTCCATGAACCGTGTCATCACAATATTCCAGGACACTTTTCGTCACAATGATCCTTGACCACATTCATCTGAATACTCCGTGGCCTATGTATTCGGAATTTTTCATGGCCCCTGAAATCAAATTGCTCCATGTTCCCTTTCTAACAATGCTCCATGACCACTGTCAACAAAATGTCCCATGACGCCTGTCATCACAATGCTCCATGGCCCCTTTCATCACTATGCTCCATGATCCCTGTCTCACAATGTTCTAGAACATTTGTCATCACAATGCTCCATGACCCCTGTAATCACAATGCTCCATTCCTTTTTCATCACTGTGCTACAGAATTCTGGTCATCACAATATTCCATAACCGTGTCATCACAATGCTCTATGACCCCTGTCATCACAATGCTCCACGACAGTTGTCATCACAATGATGCATGACCACATTCATCACAATGCTTCATGACCACTATCATCACAATGCTCGATGACCATTGTCATCACAATGCTCCATGCCGTTGTCATCAGAATGCTCCTTGGCCCCTCTAATCACAATGGTCCATGACCTTTTTATCACAATGCTCCAGAATTCTTGTCATCATAATGTTCCATGGCCGTGTCATCACAATGCCCCATGACCCCTGTCATCACAATGCTCCATGGCCCCTGTCATCCCAGTGCTCCATGATATCGTTCTTCACAATTCTAGATGACCACTGTCATCACAATGCCCCATGACACCTGTCTTCACATTTCGCCATGGCCCTTGTCATCGCAAAGCTCCATGAACCGTGTCATCACAATATTCCAGGACACTTTTCGTCACAATGATCCTTGACCACATTCATCTGAATACTCCATGGCCTATGTATTCACAATTGTTCATGGCCCCTGAAATCAAATTGCTGCATGTTCCCTTTCTAACAATGCTCCATGACCACTGTCAACACAATGTCCCATGACGCCTGTCATCACAATTTTCCATGGCCCCTTTCATCACTATGTTCCATGATCCCTGTCATCACAATGTTCTAGAACAATTGTCAACACAATGCTCCATGACCCTTGTAAACACAATGCTCCATTCCCTTTTCATCACAGTGCTACAGAATTCTGGTCATCACAATATTCCATAACCGTGTAATCACAATGCTCTATGACCCCTGTCATCACAATGTTCCACGACACTTGTCATCACAATGATCCATGACCACATTCATCAAAATGCTTCATGACCACTGTCATCACAATGCTCGATGACCCTTGTCATCACAATGCTCCATGCCGTTGTCATCAGAATGCTCCTTGGCCCCTCTAATCACAATGGTCCATACCCTTTTTATCACAATGCTCCAGAATTCTTGTCATCATAATGTTCCATGGCCATGTCATCACAATGCCCCATGACCCCTGTCATCACAATGTTCCATGTACCCTATCATCCCTGCGCTCCATGATATCTTTCTTCACAATTCTATATGATCACTGTCATCACAATGCCCCATGGCACCTGTCTTCACATTTCGCCATGGCCCTTGTCATCCCAATGCTCCATGAACCGTGTCATCACAATATTCCAGGACACTTTTCGTCACAATGATCCTTGACCACATTCATCTGAATAATCCATGGCGTATGTATTCGCAATTTTTCATGACCCCTGAAATCAAATTGCTCCATGTTCCCTTTCTAACAATGCTCCATGTCCACTGTCAACACAATGTCCCATGACGCCTGTCAACACAAATCTCCATTGCCCCTTTCATCACTATGCTCCATGATCCCTGTCTCACAATGTTCTAGAACATTTGTCATCACAATGCTCCATGACCCCTGTAATCACAATGCTCCATTCCCTTTTCATCACAGTGCTACAGAATTCTGGTCATCACAATATTCCATAACCGTGTCATCACAATGCTCTATGACCCCTGTCATCACAATGTTCCACGACACTTGTCATCACAATGATCCATGACCACATTCATCAAAATGCTTCATGACCACTGTCATCACAATGCTCGATGACCCTTGTCATCACAATGCTCCATGCCGTTGTCATCAGAATGCTCCTTGGCCCCTCTAATCACAATGGTCCATACCCTTTTTATCACAATGCTCCAGAATTCTTGTCATCATAATGTTCCATGGCCGTGTCATCACAATGCCCCATGACCCCTGTCATCACAATGCTCCATGGCCCCTGTCATCCCAGTGCTCCATGATATCCTTCTTCACAATTCTAGATGACCACTGTCATCACAATGCCCCATGACACCTGTCTTCACATTTCACCATGGCCCTTGTCATCGCAATGCTCCATGAACCGTGTCATCACAATGTTCCAGGACACATTCCCTCACAATGATCCTTGACCACATTCATCTGAATACTCCATGGCCTATGTATTCGCAATTTTTCATGGCCCCTGAAATCAAATTGCTCCATGTTCCCTTTCTAACAATGCTCCATGACCACTGTCAACACAATGTCCCATGACGCCTGTCATCACAATGCTCCATAGCCCCTTTCATCACTATGCTCCATGATCCCTGTCATCACAATGTTCTAGAACAATTGTCATCACAATGCTCCATGACCTCTGTAATCACAATGCTCCATTCCCTATTCATCACAGTGCTACAGAATTCTGGTCATCACAATATTCCATAACCGTGTCATCACAATGCTCTATGACCCCTGTCATCACAATGCTCCACGACACTTGTCATCACAATGATCCATGACCACATTCATCACAATGCTTCATGACCACTGTCATCACAATGCTCGATGACACTTGTCATCAAAATGCTCCATGCAGTTGTCATCAGAATGCTCCATGGCCCCTCTAATCACAATGGTCCATGCCCATTTTATCACAATGTTCCAGAATTCTTGTCATTATAATGCTCCATGGCCGTGTCATCACAAAGCCCCATGACCCCTGTCATCACAATGCTCCGTGGCCCCTGTCATCCCAGTGCTCCATGATATGTTTCTTCACAAATCTAGAGGACCAGTGTCATCTAAATGCCCCATGACACCTGTCTTCACATTTCGCCATGGCCCTTGTCATCGCAATGCTCCATGAACCGTGTCATCACAATTTTCCAGGACACTATTTGTCACAATGATCCTTGACCACATTCATCTGAATACTCCATGGCCTATGTATTCACAATTGTTCATGGCCCCGGAAATCAAATTGCTCCATGTTCCCTTTCTAACAATGCTCCATGACCACTGTCAACACAATGTCCCATGGCGCCTGTCATCACAATGCTCCATGGCCCCTTTCATCACTATGCTCCATGATCCCTGTCATCACAATGTTCTAGAACAATTGTCATCACAATGCTCCATGACCCCTGTAATCACAATGCTCCATTCCCTATTCATCACAGTGCTACAGAATTCTGGTCATCACAATATTCCATAACCGTGTCATCACAATGCTCTATGACCCCTGTCATCACAATGCTCCACGACACTTGTGGTCACAATGATCCATGACCACATTCATCACAATGCTTCATGACCACTGTCATCACAATGCTCGATGACCATTTTCATCAAAATGCTCCATGCAGTTGTCATCAGAATGCTCCATGGCCCCTCTAATCACAATGGTCCATGCCCATTTTATCACAATGTTCCAGAATTCTTGTCATCATAATGCTCCATGGCCGTGTCATCACATAGCCCCATGACCCCTGTCATCACAATGCTCCATGGCCCCTGTCATCCCTGTGCTCCATGATATCTTTCTTCACAATTCTATATGATCACTGTCATCACAATGCCCCATGACACCTGTCTTCACATTTCGCCATGGCCCTTGTCATCGCAATGCTCCATGAACCGTGTCATCACAATATTCCAGGACACTTTTCGTCACAATGATCCTTGACCACATTCATCTGAATAATCCATGGCGTATGTATTCGCAATTTTTCATGACCCCTGAAATCAAATTGCTCCATGTTCCCTTTCTAACAATGCTCCATGTCGACTGTCAACACAATGTCCCATGACGCCTGTCAACACAAATCTCCATTGCCCCTTTCATCACTATGCTCCATGATCCCTGTCTCACAATGTTCTAGAACATTTGTCATCACAATGCTCCATGACCCCTGTAATCACAATGCTCCATTCCCTTTTCATCACTGTGCTACAGAATTCTGGTCATCACAATATTCCATAACCGTGTCATCACAATGCTCTATGACCCCTGTCATCACAATGCTCCACGACACTTGTCATCACAATGATGCATCACCACATTCATCACAATGCTTCATGACCACTATCATCATAATGCTCGATGACCCTTGTCATCACAGTGCTCCATGCCGTTGTCATCAGAATGCTCCTTGGCCCCTCTAATCACAATGGTCCATGACCTTTTTATCACAATGCTCCAGAATTCTTGTCATCATAATGTTCCATGGCCGTGTCATCACAATGCCCCATGAACCTCTCATCACAATGTTCCATGTACCCTATCATCCCAGTGCTCCATGATATCTTTCTTCACAATTCTAGATGACCACTGTCATCACAATGCCCCATGACACCTGTCTTCACATTTCGCCATTGCCCTTGTCATCGCAAAGCTCCATGAACCGTGTCATCACAATATTCCAGGACACTTTTCGTCACAATGATCCTTGACCACATTCATCTGAATACTCCATGGCCTATGTATTCGGAATTTTTCATGGCCCCTGAAATCAAATTGCTCCATGTTCCCTTTCTAACAATGCTCCATGACCACTGTCAACACAATGTCCCATGACGCCTGTCATCACAATGCTCCATGGCCCCTTTCATCACTATGCTCCATGATCCCTGTCATCACAATGTTCTAGAACAATTGTCATCACAATGCTCCATGACCCCTGTAATCACAATGCTCCATTCCCTATTCATCACAGTGCTACAGAATTCTGGTCATCACAATATTCCATAACCGTGTCATCACAATGCTCTATGACCACTGTCATCACAATGCTCCACGACACTTGTGGTCACAATGATCCATGACCACATTCATCACAATGCTTCATGACCACTGTCATCACAATGCTCCTTGGCCCCTCTAATCACTATGGTCCATGACCTTTTTATCACAATGCTCCAGAATTCTTGTCATCATAATGTTCCATGGCCGTGTTATCACAATGCCCCATGACCCCTGTCATCACAATGTTCCATGGCCCCTGTCATCCCAGTGCTCCATGATATCTTTCTTCACAATTCTAGATGACCACTGTCATCACAATGCCCCATGACACTTGTCTTCACATTTCGCCATGGACCTTGTCATCGCAATGCTCCATGAACCGTGTCATCACAATATTCCAGGACAATTTTCGTCACAATGATCCTTGACCACATTCATCTGAATCCTCCATGGCGTATATATTCGCAATTTTTCATGGCCCCTGAAATCAAATTGCTCCATGTTCTCTTTCTAACAAAGCTCCATGTCCACTGTCAACACAATGTCCCATGACGCCTGTCAACACAAATCTCCATTGCCCCTTTCATCACTATGCTCCATGATCCCTGTCATCACAATGTTCTAGAACATTTGTCATCACAATGCTCCATGACCCCTGTAATCACAATGCTCCATTCCCTTTTCATCACTGTGCTACAGAATTCTGGTCATCACAATATTCCATAACCGTGTCATCACAATGCTCTATGACCACTGTCATCACAATGCTCCACGACAGTTGTCATCACAATGATGCATGACCACTATCATCATAATGCTCGATGACACTTGTCATCACAATGCTCCATGCCGTTGTCATCAGAATGCTCCTTGGCCCCTCTAATCACAATGGTCCATGACCCTTTTATCACAATGCTCCAGAATTCTTGTCATCATAATGTTCCATGGCCGTGTCATCACAATGCCCCATGACCCCTGTCATCACAATGCTCCATGGCCCCTGTCATGCCAGTGCTCCATGATATCGTTCTTCACAATTCTAGATGACCACTGTCATCACAATGCCCCATGACACCTGTCTTCACATTTCGCCATGGCCCTTGTCATCGCAAAGCTCCATGAACCGTGTCATCACAATATTCCAGGACACTTTTCGTCACAATGATCCTTGACCACATTCATCTGAATACTCCATGGCCTATGTATTCACAATTGTTCATGGCCCCTGAAATCAAATTGCTGCATGTTCCCTTTCTAACAATGCTCCATGACCACTGTCAACACAGTGTCCCATGACGCCTGTCATCACAATTTTCCATGGCCCCTTTCATCACTATGTTCCATGATCCCTGTCATCACAATGTTCTAGAACAATTGTCAACACAATGCTCCATGACCCTTGTAAACACAATGCTCCATTCCCTTTTCATCACAGTGCTACAGAATTCTGGTCATCACAATATTCCATAACCTTGTCATCACAATGCTCTATGACCCCTGTCATCACAATGTTCCACGACACTTGTCATCACAATGATCCATGACCACATTCATCACAATGCTTCATGACCACTGTCATCACAATGCTCGATGACCCTTGTCATCACAATGCTCCATGCCGTTGTCATCAGAATGCTCCTTGGCCCCTCTAATCACAATGGTCCATACCCTTTTTATCACAATGCTCCAGAATTCTTGTCATCATAATGTTCCATGGCCGTGTCATCACAATGCCCCATGACCCCTGTCATCACAATGTTCCATGTACCCTATCATCCCAGTGCTCCATGATATCTTTCTTCACAATTCTAGATGACCACTGTCATCACAATGCCCCATGACACCTGTCTTCACATTTCCCCATTGCCCTTGTCATCGCAAAGCTCCATGAACCGTGTCATCACAATATTCCAGGACAATTTTCGTCACAATGATCCTTGACCACATTCATCTGAATACTCCATGGCCTATGTATTCGGAATTTTTCATGGCCCCTGAAATCAAATTGCTCCATGTTCCCTTTCTAACAATGCTCCATGACCACTGTCAACACAATGTCCCATGACGCCTGTCATCACAATGCTCCATGGCCCCTTTCATCACTATGCTCCATGATCCCTGTCATCACAATGTTCTAGAACAATTGTCATCACAATGCTCCATGACCCCTGTAATCACAATGCTCCATTCCCTATTCATCACAGTGCTACAGAATTCTGGTCATCACAATATTCCATAACCGTGTCATCACAATGCTCTATGACCCCTGTCATCACAATGCTCCACGACACTTGTGATCACAATGATCCATGACCACATTCATCACAATGCTTCATGACCACTGTCATCACAATGCTCGATGACCCTTGTCATCAAAATGCTCCATGCAGTTGTCATCAGAATGCTCCAAGGCCCCTCTAATCACAATGGTCCATGCCCATTTTATCACAATGTTCCAGAATTCTTGTCATCATAATGCTCCATGGCCGTGTCATCACAAAGCCCCATAACCCCTGTCATCACAATGCTCCATGGCCCCTGTCATCCCTGTGCTCCATGATATCTTTCTTCACAATTCTATATGATCACTGTCATCACAATGCCCCATGGCACCTGTCTTCACATTTCCCCATTGCCCTTGTCATCGCAAAGCTCCATGAACCGTGTCATCACAATATTCCAGGACACTTTTCGTCACAATGATCCTTGACCACATTCATCTGAATACTCCATGGCCTATGTATTCACAATTGTTCATGGCTCCTGAAATCAAATTGCTCCATGTTCCCTTTCTAACAATGCTCCATGACCACTGTCAACACAATGTCCCATGACGCCTGTCATCACAATTTTCCATGGCCCCTTTCATCACTATGTTCCATGATCCCTGTCATCACAATGTTCTAGAACAATTGTCAACACAATGCTCCATGACCCCTGTAAACACAATGCTCCATTCCCTTTTCATCACAGTGCTACAGAATTCTGGTCATCACAATATTCCATAACCGTGTCATCACAATGCTCTATGACCCCTGTCATCACAATGTTCCACGACACTTGTCATCACAATGATCCATGACCACATTCATCAAAATGCTTCATGACCACTGTCATCACAATGCTCGATGACCCTTGTCATAACAATGCTCTATGCCGTTGTCATCAGAATGCTCCTTGGCCCCTCTAATCACAATGGTCCATACCCTTTTTATCACAATGCTCCAGAATTCTTTTCATCATAATGTTCCATGGCCGTGTCATCACAATGCCCCATGACCCCTGTAATCACAATGTTCCATGTACCCTATCATCCCAGTGCTCCATGATATCTTTCTTCACAATTCCAAATGACCACTGTCATCACAATGCCCCATGACACCTGTCTTCACATTTCCCCATTGCCCTTTTCATCGCAACCTCCATGAACCGTGTCATCACAATATTCCAGGACACTTTTCGTCACAATGATCCTTGACCACATTCATCTGAATACTCCGTGGCCTATGTATTCGGAATTTTTCATGGCCCCTGAAATCAAATTGCTCCATGTTCCCTTTCTAACAATGCTCCATGACCACTGTCAACAAAATGTCCCATGACGCCTGTCATCACAATGCTCCATGGCCCCTTTCATCACTATGCTCCATGATCCCTGTCTCACAATGTTCTAGAACATTTGTCATCACAATGCTCCATGACCCCTGTAATCACAATGCTCCATTCCTTTTTCATCACTGTGCTACAGAATTCTGGTCATCACAATATTCCATAACCGTGTCATCACAATGCTCTATGACCCCTGTCATCACAATGCTCCACGACAGTTGTCATCACAATGATGCATGACCACATTCATCACAATGCTTCATGACCACTATCATCACAATGCTCGATGACCATTGTCATCACAATGCTCCATGCCGTTGTCATCAGAATGCTCCTTGGCCCCTCTAATCACAATGGTCCATGACCTTTTTATCACAATGCTCCAGAATTCTTGTCATCATAATGTTCCATGGCCGTGTCATCACAATGCCCCATGACCCCTGTCATCACAATGCTCCATGGCCCCTGTCATCCCAGTGCTCCATGATATCGTTCTTCACAATTCTAGATGACCACTGTCATCACAATGCCCCATGACACCTGTCTTCACATTTCGCCATGGCCCTTGTCATCGCAAAGCTCCATGAACCGTGTCATCACAATATTCCAGGACACTTTTCGTCACAATGATCCTTGACCACATTCATCTGAATACTCCATGGCCTATGTATTCACAATTGTTCATGGCCCCTGAAATCAAATTGCTGCATGTTCCCTTTCTAACAATGCTCCATGACCACTGTCAACACAATGTCCCATGACGCCTGTCATCACAATTTTCCATGGCCCCTTTCATCACTATGTTCCATGATCCCTGTCATCACAATGTTCTAGAACAATTGTCAATACAATGCTCCATGACCCTTGTAAACACAATGCTCCATTCCCTTTTCATCACAGTGCTACAGAATTCTGGTCATCACAATATTCCATAACCGTGTCATCACAATGCTCTATGACCCCTGTCATCACAATGTTCCACGACACTTGTCATCACAATGATCCATGACCACATTCATCAAAATGCTTCATGACCACTGTCATCACAATGCTCGATGACCCTTGTCATCACAATGCTCCATGCCGTTGTCATCAGAATGCTCCTTGGCCCCTCTAATCACAATGGTCCATACCCTTTTTATCACAATGCTCCAGAATTCTTGTCATCATAATGTTCCATGGCCATGTCATCACAATGCCCCATGACCCCTGTCATCACAATGTTCCATGTACCCTATCATCCCAGTGCTCCATGATATCTTTCTTCACAATTCTAGATGACCACTGTCATCACAATGTCCCATGACACCTGTCTTCACATTTCCCCATTGCCCTTGTCATCGCAAAGCTCCATGAACCGTGTCATCACAATATTCCAGGACACTTTTCGTCACAATGATCCTTGACCACATTCATCTGAATACTCCATGGCCTATGTATTCGGAATTTTTCATGGCCCCTGAAATCAAATTGCTCCATGTTCCCTTTCTAACAATGCTCCATGACCACTGTCAACACAATGTCCCATGATGCCTGTCATCACAATGCTCCATGGCCCCTTTCATCACTATGCTCCATGATCACTGTCATCACAATGTTCTAGAACAATTGTCATCACAATGCTCCATGACCCCTGTAATCACAATGCTCCATTCCCTATTCATCACAGTGCTACAGAATTCTGGTCATCACAATATTCCATAACCGTGTCATCACAATGCTCTATGACCCCTGTCATCACAATGCTCCACGACAATTGTGATCACAATGATCCATGACCACATTCATCACAATGCTTCATGACCACTGTCATCACAATGCTCGATGACCCTTGTCATCAAAATGCTCCATGCAGTTGTCATCAGAATGCTCCAAGGCCCCACTAATCACAATGGTCCATGCCCATTTTATCACAATGTTCCAGAATTCTTGTCATCATAATGCTCCATGGCCGTGTCATCACAAAGCCCCATAACCCCTGTCATCACAATGCTCCATGGCCCCTGTCATCCCTGCGCTCCATGATATCTTTCTTCACAATTCTATATGATCACTGTCATCACAATGCCCCATGGCACCTGTCTTCACATTTCGCCATGGCCCTTGTCATCCCAATGCTCCATGAACCGTGTCATCACAATATTCCAGGACACTTTTCGTCACAATGATCCTTGACCACATTCATCTGAATAATCCATGGCGTATGTATTCGCAATTTTTCATGACCCCTGAAATCAAATTGCTCCATGTTCCCTTTCTAACAATGCTCCATGTCCACTGTCAACACAATGTCCCATGACGCCTGTCAACACAAATCTCCATTGCCCCTTTCATCACTATGCTCCATGATCCCTGTCTCACAATGTTCTAGAACATTTGTCATCACAATGCTCCATGACCCCTGTAATCACAATGCTCCATTCCCTTTTCATCACAGTGCTACAGAATTCTGGTCATCACAATATTCCATAACCGTGTCATCACAATGCTCTATGACCCCTGTCATCACAATGTTCCACGACACTTGTCATCACAATGATCCATGACCACATTCATCAAAATGCTTCATGACCACTGTCATCACAATGCTCGATGACCCTTGTCATCACAATGCTCCATGCCGTTGTCATCAGAATGCTCCTTGGCCCCTCTAATCACAATGGTCCATACCCTTTTTATCACAATGCTCCAGAATTCTTGTCATCATAATGTTCCATGGCCGTGTCATCACAATGCCCCATGACCCCTGTCATCACAATGCTCCATGGCCCCTGTCATCCCAGTGCTCCATGATATCCTTCTTCAAAATTCTAGATGACCACTGTCATCACAATGCCCCATGACACCTGTCTTCACATTTCACCATGGCCCTTGTCATCGCAATGCTCCATGAACCGTGTCATCACAATGTTCCAGGACACATTCCCTCACAATGATCCTTGACCACATTCATCTGAATACTCCATGGCCTATGTATTCGCAATTTTTCATGGCCCCTGAAATCAAATTGCTCCATGTTCCCTTTCTAACAATGCTCCATGACCACTGTCAACACAATGTCCCATGACGCCTGTCATCACAATGCTCCATAGCCCCTTTCATCACTATGCTCCATGATCCCTGTCATCACAATGTTCTAGAACAATTGTCATCACAATGCTCCATGACCTCTGTAATCACAATGCTCCATTCCCTATTCATCACAGTGCTACAGAATTCTGGTCATCACAATATTCCATAACCGTGTCATCACAATGCTCTATGACCCCTGTCATCACAATGCTCCACGACACTTGTCATCACAATGATCCATGACCACATTCATCACAATGCTTCATGACCACTGTCATCACAATGCTCGATGACACTTGTCATCAAAATGCTCCATGCAGTTGTCATCAGAATGCTCCATGGCCCCTCTAATCACAATGGTCCATGCCCATTTTATCACAATGTTCCAGAATTCTTGTCATTATAATGCTCCATGGCCGTGTCATCACAAAGCCCCATGACCCCTGTCATCACAATGCTCCGTGGCCCCTGTCATCCCAGTGCTCCATGATATGTTTCTTCACAAATCTAGAGGACCAGTGTCATCTAAATGCCCCATGACACCTGTCTTCACATTTCGCCATGGCCCTTGTCATCGCAATGCTCCATGAACCGTGTCATCACAATTTTCCAGGACACTATTTGTCACAATGATCCTTGACCACATTCATCTGAATACTCCATGGCCTATGTATTCACAATTGTTCATGGCCCCGGAAATCAAATTGCTCCATGTTCCCTTTCTAACAATGCTCCATGACCACTGTCAACACAATGTCCCATGGCGCCTGTCATCACAATGCTCCATGGCCCCTTTCATCACTATGCTCCATGATCCCTGTCATCACAATGTTCTAGAACAATTGTCATCACAATGCTCCATGACCCCTGTAATCACAATGCTCCATTCCCTATTCATCACAGTGCTACAGAATTCTGGTCATCACAATATTCCATAACCGTGTCATCACAATGCTCTATAACCCCTGTCATCACAATGCTCCACGACACTTGTGATCACAATGATCCATGACCACATTCATCACAATGCTTCATGACCACTGTCATCACAATGCTCGATGACCCTTGTCATCAAAATGCTCCATGCCGTTGTCATCAGAATGCTCCTTGGCCCCTCTAATCACAATAGTCCATACCCTTTTTATCACAATGCTCCAGAATTCTTGTCATCATAATGTTCCATGGCCGTTTCATCACAATACCCCATGACCCCTGTCATCACAATGTTCTATGTACCCTATCATCCCAGTGCTCCATGATATCTTTCTTCACAATTCTAGATGACCACTGTCATCACAATGCCCCATGACACCTGTCTTCACATTTCGCCATTGCCCTTGTCATCGCAAAGCTCCATGAACCGTGTCATCACAATATTCCAGGACACTTTTCGTCACAATGATCCTTGACCACATTCATCTGAATACTCCATGGCCTATGTATTCGGAATTTTTCATGGCCCCTGAAATCAAATTGCTCCATGTTCCCTTTCTAACAATGCTCCATGACCACTGTCAACAAAATGTCCCATGACGCCTGTCATCACAATGCTCCATGGCCCCTTTCATCACTATGCTCCATGATCCCTGTCATCACAATGTTCTAGAACAATTGTCATCACAATGCTCCATGACCCCTGTAATCACAATGCTCCATTCCCTATTCATCACAGTGCTACAGAATTCTGGTCATCACAATATTCCATAACCGTGTCATCACAATGCTCTATGACCCCTGTCATCACAATGCACGATGACCCTTGTCATCAAAATGCTCCATGCAGTTGTCATCAGAATGCTCCATGGCCCCTCTAATCACAATGGTCCATGCCCATTTTATCACAATGTTCCAGAATTCTTGTCATCATAATGCTCCATGGCCGTGTCATCACAAAGCCCCATGACCCCTGTCATCACAATGCTCCATGGCCCCTGTCATCCCTGAGCTCCATGATATCTTTCTTCACAATTCTAGATGACCACTGTCATCACAATGCTCCACGACACTTGTCATCACAATGATCCATGACCACATTCATCACAATGTTTCATGACCACTGTCATCACAATGCTCGATGACCCTTTTCATCACAATGCTCCATGCCGTTGTCATCAGAATGCTCCTTGGCCCCTCTAATCACAATGGTCCATGACCTTTTTATCACAATGCTCCAGAATTCTTGTCATCATAATGTTCCATGGCCGTTTCATCACAATGCCCCATGACCCCTGTCATCACAATTTTCTATGTACCCTATCATCCCAGTGCTCCATGATATCTTTCTTCACAATTCTAGATGACCACTGTCATCACAATGCCCCATGACACCTGTCTTCACATTTCGCCATTGCCCTTGTCATCGCAAAGCTCCATGAACCGTGTCATCACAATATTCCAGGACACTTTTCGTCACAATGATCCTTGACCACATTCATCTGAATACTCCATGGCCTATGTATTCGCAATTTTTCATGGCCCCTGAAATCAAATTGCTCCATGTTCCCTTTCTAACAATGCTTCTTGACCACTGTCAACACAATGTCCCATGACGCCTGTCATCACAATGCTCCATGGCCCCTTTCATCACTATGCTCCATGATCCCTGTCATCAAAATGTTCTAGAACAATTGTCATCACAATGCTCCATGACCCCTGTAATCACAATGCTCCATTCCCTATTCATCACAGTGCTACAGAATTCTGGTCATCACAATATTCCATAACCGTGTCATCACAATGCTCTATGACCCCTGTCATCACAATGCTCCACGACACTTGTGGTCACAATGATCCATGACCACATTCATCACAATGCTTCATGACCACTGTCATCACAATGCTCGATGACCATTTTCATCAAAATGCTCCATGCAGTTGTCATCAGAATGCTCCATGGCCCCTCTAATCACAATGGTCCATGCCCATTTTATCACAATGTTCCAGAATTCTTGTCATCATAATGCTCCATGGCCGTGTCATCACATAGCCCCATGACCCCTGTCATCACAATGCTCCATGGCCCCTGTCATCCCTGTGCTCCATGATATCTTTCTTCACAATTCTATATGATCACTGTCATCACAATGCCCCATGACACCTGTCTTCACATTTCGCCATGGCCCTTGTCATCGCAATGCTCCATGAACCGTGTCATCACAATATTCCAGGACACTTTTCGTCACAATGATCCTTGACCACATTCATCTGAATAATCCATGGCGTATGTATTCGCAATTTTTCATGACCCCTGAAATCAAATTGCTCCATGTTCCCTTTCTAACAATGCTCCATGTCCACTGTCAACACAATGTCCCATGACGCCTGTCAACACAAATCTCCATTGCCCCTTTCATCACTATGCTCCATGATCCCTGTCTCACAATGTTCTAGAACATTTGTCATCACAATGCTCCATGACCCCTGTAATCACAATGCTCCATTCCCTTTTCATCACTGTGCTACAGAATTCTGGTCATCACAATATTCCATAACCGTGTCATCACAATGCTCTATGACCCCTGTCATCACAATGCTCCACGACACTTGTCATCACAATGATGCATCACCACATTCATCACAATGCTTCATGACCACTATCATCATAATGCTCGATGACCCTTGTCATCACAGTGCTCCATGCCGTTGTCATCAGAATGCTCCTTGGCCCCTCTAATCACAATGGTCCATGACCTTTTTATCACAATGCTCCAGAATTCTTGTCATCATAATGTTCCATGGCCGTGTCATCACAATGCCCCATGAACCTCTCATCACAATGTTCCATGTACCCTATCATCCCAGTGCTCCATGATATCTTTCTTCACAATTCTAGATGACCACTGTCATCACAATGCCCCATGACACCTGTCTTCACATTTCGCCATTGCCCTTGTCATCGCAAAGCTCCATGAACCGTGTCATCACAATATTCCAGGACACTTTTCGTCACAATGATCCTTGACCACATTCATCTGAATACTCCATGGCCTATGTATTCGGAATTTTTCATGGCCCCTGAAATCAAATTGCTCCATGTTCCCTTTCTAACAATGCTCCATGACCACTGTCAACACAATGTCCCATGACGCCTGTCATCACAATGCTCCATGGCCCCTTTCATCACTATGCTCCATGATCCCTGTCATCACAATGTTCTAGAACAATTGTCATCACAATGCTCCATGACCCCTGTAATCACAATGCTCCATTCCCTATTCATCACAGTGCTACAGAATTCTGGTCATCACAATATTCCATAACCGTGTCATCACAATGCTCTATGACCACTGTCATCACAATGCTCCACGACAATTGTGGTCACAATGATCCATGACCACATTCATCACAATGCTTCATGACCACTGTCATCACAATGCTCCTTGGCCCCTCTAATCACTATGGTCCATGACCTTTTTATCACAATGCTCCAGAATTCTTGTCATCATAATGTTCCATGGCCGTGTTATCACAATGCCCCATGACCCCTGTCATCACAATGTTCCATGGCCCCTGTCATCCCAGTGCTCCATGATATCTTTCTTCACAATTCTAGATGACCACTGTCATCACAATGCCCCATGACACTTGTCTTCACATTTCGCCATGGACCTTGTCATCGCAATGCTCCATGAACCGTGTCATCACAATATTCCAGGACAATTTTCGTCACAATGATCCTTGACCACATTCATCTGAATCCTCCATGGCGTATATATTCGCAATTTTTCATGGCCCCTGAAATCAAATTGCTCCATGTTCTCTTTCTAACAAAGCTCCATGTCCACTGTCAACACAATGTCCCATGACGCCTGTCAACACAAATCTCCATTGCCCCTTTCATCACTATGCTCCATGATCCCTGTCATCACAATGTTCTAGAACATTTGTCATCACAATGCTCCATGACCCCTGTAATCACAATGCTCCATTCCCTTTTCATCACTGTGCTACAGAATTCTGGTCATCACAATATTCCATAACCGTGTCATCACAATGCTCTATGACCACTGTCATCACAATGCTCCACGACAGTTGTCATCACAATGATGCATGACCACTATCATCATAATGCTCGATGACCCTTGTCATCACAATGCTCCATGCCGTTGTCATCAGAATGCTCCTTGGCCCCTCTAATCACAATGGTCCATGACCCTTTTATCACAATGCTCCAGAATTCTTGTCATCATAATGTTCCATGGCCGTGTCATCACAATGCCCCATGACCCCTGTCATCACAATGCTCCATGGCCCCTGTCATGCCAGTGCTCCATGATATCGTTCTTCACAATTCTAGATGACCACTGTCATCACAATGCCCCATGACACCTGTCTTCACATTTCGCCATGGCCCTTGTCATCGCAAAGCTCCATGAACCGTGTCATCACAATATTCCAGGACACTTTTCGTCACAATGATCCTTGACCACATTCATCTGAATACTCCATGGCCTATGTATTCACAATTGTTCATGGCCCCTGAAATCAAATTGCTGCATGTTCCCTTTCTAACAATGCTCCATGACCACTGTCAACACAGTGTCCCATGACGCCTGTCATCACAATTTTCCATGGCCCCTTTCATCACTATGTTCCATGATCCCTGTCATCACAATGTTCTAGAACAATTGTCAACACAATGCTCCATGACCCTTGTAAACACAATGCTCCATTCCCTTTTCATCACAGTGCTACAGAATTCTGGTCATCACAATATTCCATAACCTTGTCATCACAATGCTCTATGACCCCTGTCATCACAATGTTCCACGACACTTGTCATCACAATGATCCATGACCACATTCATCACAATGCTTCATGACCACTGTCATCACAATGCTCGATGACCCTTGTCATCACAATGCTCCATGCCGTTGTCATCAGAATGCTCCTTGGCCCCTCTAATCACAATGGTCCATACCCTTTTTATCACAATGCTCCAGAATTCTTGTCATCATAATGTTCCATGGCCGTGTCATCACAATGCCCCATGACCCCTGTCATCACAATGTTCCATGTACCCTATCATCCCAGTGCTCCATGATATCTTTCTTCACAATTCTAGATGACCACTGTCATCACAATGCCCCATGACACCTGTCTTCACATTTCTCCATTGCCCTTGTCATCGCAAAGCTCCATGAACCGTGTCATCACAATATTTCAGGACACTTTTCGTCACAATGATCCTTGACCACATTCATCTGAATACTCCATGGCCTATGTATTCGGAATTTTTCATGGCCCCTGAAATCAAATTGCTCCATGTTCCCTTTCTAACAATGCTCCATGACCACTGTCAACACAATGTCCCATGACGCCTGTCATCACAATGCTCCATGGCCCCTTTCATCACTATGCTCCATGATCCCTGTCATCACAATGTTCTAGAACAATTGTCATCACAATGCTCCATGACCCCTGTAATCACAATGCTCCATTCCCTATTCATCACAGTGCTACAGAATTCTGGTCATCACAATATTCCATAACCGTGTCATCACAATGCTCTATGACCCCTGTCATCACAATGCTCCACGACACTTGTGATCACAATGATCCATGACCACATTCATCACAATGCTTCATGACCACTGTCATCACAATGCTCGATGACCCTTGTCATCAAAATGCTCCATGCAGTTGTCATCAGAATGCTCCAAGGCCCCTCTAATCACAATGGTCCATGCCCATTTTATCACAATGTTCCAGAATTCTTGTCATCATAATGCTCCATGGCCGTGTCATCACAAAGCCCCATAACCCCTGTCATCACAATGCTCCATGGCCCCTGTCATCCCTGTGCTCCATGATATCTTTCTTCACAATTCTATATGATCACTGTCATCACAATGCCCCATGGCACCTGTCTTCACATTTCGCCATGGCCCTTGTCATCCCAATGCTCCATGAACCGTGTCATCACAATATTCCAGGACACTTTTCGTCACAATGATCCTTGACCACATTCATCTGAATAATCCATGGCGTATGTATTCGCAATTTTTCATGACCCCTGAAATCAAATTGCTCCATGTTCCCTTTCTAACAATGCTCCATGTCCACTGTCAACACAATGTCCCATGACGCCTGTCAACACAAATCTCCATTGCCCCTTTCATCACTATGCTCCATGATCCCTGTCTCACAATGTTCTAGAACATTTGTCATCACAATGCTCCATGACCCCTGTAATCACAATGCTCCATTCCCTTTTCATCACAGTGCTACAGAATTCTGGTCATCACAATATTCCATAACCGTGTCATCACAATGCTCTATGACCCCTGTCATCACAATGTTCCACGACACTTGTCATCACAATGATCCATGACCACATTCATCAAAATGCTTCATGACCACTGTCATCACAATGCTCCATGACCCTTGTCATCACAATGCTCCATGCCGTTGTCATCAGAATGCTCCTTGGCCCCTCTAATCACAATGGTCCATACCCTTTTTATCACAATGCTCCAGATTTCTTGTCATCATAATGTTCCATGGCCGTGTCATCACAATGCCCCATGACCCCTGTCATCACAATGCTCCATGGCCCATGTCATCCCAGTGCTCCATGATATCGTTCTTCACAATTCTAGATGACCACTGTCATCACAATGCCCCATGACACCTGTCTTCACATTTCACCATGGCCCTTGTCATCGCAATGCTCCATGAACCGTGTCATCACAATGTTCCAGGACACTTTCCCTCACAATGATCCTTGACCACATTCATCTGAATACTCCATGGCCTATGTATTCGCAATTTTTCATGGCCCCTGAAATCAAATTGCTCCATGTTCCCTTTCTAACAATGCTCCATGACCACTGTCAACACAATGTCCCATGACGCCTGTCATCACAATGCTCCATAGCCCCTTTCATCACTATGCTCCATGATCCCTGTCATCACAATGTTCTAGAACAATTGTCATCACAATGCTCCATGACCTCTGTAATCACAATGCTCCATTCCCTATTCATCACAGTGCTATAGAATTCTGGTCATCACAATATTCCATAACCGTGTCATCACAATGCTCTATGACCCCTGTCATCACAATGCTCCACGACACTTGTCATCACAATGATCCATGACCACATTCATCACAATGCTTCATGACCACTGTCATCACAATGCTCGATGACACTTGTCATCAAAATGCTCCATGCAGTTGTCATCAGAATGCTCCATGGCCCCTCTAATCACAATGGTCCATGCCCATTTTATCACAATGTTCCAGAATTCTTGTCATCATAATGCTCCATGGCCGTGTCATCACAAAGCCCCATGACCCCTGTCATCACAATGCTCCGTGGCCCCTGTCATCCCAGTGCTCCATGATATCTTTCTTCACAAATCTAGAGGACCAGTGTCATCTAAATGCCCCATGACACCTGTCTTCACATTTCGCCATGGCCCTTGTCATCGCAATGCTCCATGAACCGTGTCATCACAATTTTCCAGGACACTTTTTGTCACAATGATCCTTGACCACATTCATCTGAATACTCCATGGCCTATGTATTCACAATTTTTCATGGCCCCTGAAATCAAATTGCTCCATGTTCCCTTTCTAACAATGCTCCATGACCACTGTGAACACAATGTCCCATGACGCCTGTCATCACAATGCTCCATGGCCCCTTTCATCACTATGCTCCATGATCCCTGTCATCACAATGTTCTAGAACAATTGTCATCACAATGCTCCATGACCCCTGTAATCACAATGCTCCATTCCCTATTCATCACAGTGCTACAGAATTCTGGTCATCACAATATTCCATAACCGTGTCATCACAATGCTCTATAACCCCTGTCATCACAATGCTCCACGACACTTGTGATCACAATGATCCATGACCACATTCATCACAATGCTTCATGACCACTTTCATCACAATGCTCGAAGACCCTTGTCATCAAAATGCTCCATGCCGTTGTCATCAGAATGCTCCTTGGCCCCTCTAATCACAATGGTCCATACCCTTTTTATCACAATGCTCCAGAATTCTTGTCATCATAATGTTCCATGGCCGTTTCATCACAATGCCCCATGACCCCTGTCATCACAATGTTCTATGTACCCTATCATCCCAGTGGTCCATGATATCTTTCTTCACAATTCTAGATGACCACTGTCATCACAATGTCCCATGACACCTGTCTTCACATTTCCCCATTGCCCTTGTCATCGCAAAGCTCCATGAACCGTGTCATCACAATATTCCAGGACACTTTTCGTCACAATGATCCTTGACCACATTCATCTGAATACTCCATGGCCTATGTATTCGGAATTTTTCATGGCCCCTGAAATCAAATTGCTCCATGTTCCCTTTCTAACAATGCTCCATGACCACTGTCAACACAATGTCCCATGATGCCTGTCATCACAATGCTCCATGGCCCCTTTCATCACTATGCTCCATGATCCCTGTCATCACAATGTTCTAGAACAATTGTCATCACAATGCTCCATGACCCCTGTAATCACAATGCTCCATTCCCTATTCATCACAGTGCTACAGAATTCTGGTCATCACAATATTCCATAACCGTGTCATCACAATGCTCTATGACCCCTGTCATCACAATGCTCCACGACACTTCTGATCACAATGATCCATGACCACATTCATCACAATGCTTCATGACCACTGTCATCACAATGCTCGATGACCCTTGTCATCAAAATGCTCCATGCAGTTGTCATTAGAATGCTCCAAGGCCCCTCTAATCACAATGGTCCATGCCCATTTTATCACAATGTTCCAGAATTCTTGTCATCATAATGCTCCATGGCCGTGTCATCACAAAGCCCCATAACCCCTGTCATCACAATGCTCCATGGCCCCTGTCATCCCTGCGCTCCATGATATCTTTCTTCACAATTCTATATGATCACTGTCATCACAATGCCCCATGGCACCTGTCTTCACATTTCGCCATGGCCCTTGTCATCCCAATGCTCCATGAACCGTGTCATCACAATATTCCAGGACACTTTTCGTCACAATGATCCTTGACCACATTCATCTGAATAATCCATGGCGTATGTATTCGCAATTTTTCATGACCCCTGAAATCAAATTGCTCCATGTTCCCTTTCTAACAATGCTCCATGTCCACTGTCAACACAATGTCCCATGACGCCTGTCAACACAAATCTCCATTGCCCCTTTCATCACTATGCTCCATGATCCCTGTCTCACAATGTTCTAGAACATTTGTCATCACAATGCTCCATGACCCCTGTAATCACAATGCTCCATTCCCTTTTCATCACAGTGCTACAGAATTCTGGTCATCACAATATTCCATAACCGTGTCATCACAATGCTCTATGACCCCTGTCATCACAATGTTCCACGACACTTGTCATCACAATGATCCATGACCACATTCATCAAAATGCTTCATGACCACTGTCATCACAATGCTCGATGACCCTTGTCATCACAATGCTCCATGCCGTTGTCATCAGAATGCTCCTTGGCCCCTCTAATCACAATGGTCCATACCCTTTTTATCACAATGCTCCAGAATTCTTGTCATCATAATGTTCCATGGCCGTGTCATCACAATGCCCCATGACCCCTGTCATCACAATGCTCCATGGCCCCTGTCATCCCAGTGCTCCATGATATCGTTCTTCACAATTCTAGATGACCACTGTCATCACAATGCCCCATGACACCTGTCTTCACATTTCACCATGGCCCTTGTCATCGCAATGCTCCATGAACCGTGTCATCACAATGTTCCAGGACACTTTCCCTCACAATGATCCTTGACCACATTCATCTGAATACTCCATGGCCTATGTATTCGCAATTTTTCATGGCCCCTGAAATCAAATTGCTCCATGTTCCCTTTCTAACAATGCTCCATGACCACTGTCAACACAATGTCCCATGACGCCTGTCATCACAATGCTCCATAGCCCCTTTCATCACTATGCTCCATGATCCCTGTCATCACAATGTTCTAGAACAATTGTCATCACAATGCTCCATGACCTCTGTAATCACAATGCTCCATTCCCTATTCATCACAGTGCTACAGAATTCTGGTCATCACAATATTCCATAACCGTGTCATCACAATGCTCTATGACCCCTGTCATCACAATGCTCCACGACACTTGTCATCACAATGATCCATGACCACATTCATCACAATGCTTCATGACCACTGTCATCACAATGCTCGATGACACTTGTCATCAAAATGCTCCATGCAGTTGTCATCAGAATGCTCCATGGCCCCTCTAATCACAATGGTCCATGCCCATTTTATCACAATGTTCCAGAATTCTTGTCATTATAATGCTCCATGGCCGTGTCATCACAAAGCCCCATGACCCCTGTCATCACAATGCTCCGTGGCCCCTGTCATCCCAGTGCTCCATGATATCTTTCTTCACAAATCTAGAGGACCAGTGTCATCTAAATGCCCCATGACACCTGTCTTCACATTTCGCCATGGCCCTTGTCATCGCAATGCTCCATGAACCGTGTCATCACAATTTTCCAGGACACTATTTGTCACAATGGTCCTTGACCACATTCATCTGAATACTCCATGGCCTATGTATTCACAATTGTTCATGGCCCCGGAAATCAAATTGCTCCATGTTCCCTTTCTAACAATGCTCCATGACCACTGTCAACACAATGTCCCATGGCGCCTGTCTTCACAATGCTCCATGGCCCCTTTCATCACTATGCTCCATGATCCCTGTCATCACAATGTTCTAGAACAATTGTCATCACAATGCTCCATGACCCCTGTAATCACAATGCTCCATTCCCTATTCATCACAGTGCTACAGAATTCTGGTCATCACAATATTCCATAACCGTGTCATCACAATGCTCTATAACCCCTGTCATCACAATGCTCCACGACACTTGTGATCACAATGATCCATGACCACATTCATCACAATGCTTCATGACCACTGTCATCACAATGCTCGATGACCCTTGCCATCAAAATGCTCCATGCCGTTGTCATCAGAATGCTCCTTGGCCCCTCTAATCACAATGGTCCATACCCTTTTTATCACAATGCTCCAGAATTCTTGTCATCATAATGTTCCATGGCCGTTTCATCACAATGCCCCATGACCCCTGTCATCACAATGTTCTATGTACCCTATCATCCCAGTGCTCCATGATATCTTTCTTCACAATTCTAGATGACCACTGTCATCACAATGCCCCATGACACCTGTCTTCACATTTCGCCATTGCCCTTGTCATCGCAAAGCTCCATGAACCGTGTCATCACAATATTCCAGGACACTTTTCGTCACAATGATCCTTGACCACATTCATCTGAATACTCCATGGCCTATGTATTCGGAATTTTTCATGGCCCCTGAAATCAAATTGCTCCATGTTCCCTTTCTAACAATGCTTCTTGACCACTGTCAACACAATGTCCCATGACGCCTGTCATCACAATGCTCCATGGCCCCTTTCATCACTATGCTCCATGATCCCTGTCATGAAAATGTTCTAGAACAATTGTCATCACAATGCTCCATGACCCCTGTAATCACAATGCTCCATTCCCTATTCATCACAGTGCTACAGAATTCTGGTCATCACAATATTCCATAACCGTGTCATCACAATGCTCTATGACCCCTGTCATCACAATGCTCCACGACACTTGTGGTCACAATGATCCATGACCACATTCATCACAATGCTTCATGACCACTGTCATCACAATGCTCCTTGGCCCCTCTAATCACTATGGTCCATGACCTTTTTATCACAATGCTCCAGAATTCTTGTCATCATAATGTTCCATGGCCGTGTTATCACAATGCCCCATGACCCCTGTCATCACAATGTTCCATGGCCCCTGTCATCCCAGTGCTCCATGATATCTTTCTTCACAATTCTAGATGACCACTGTCATCACAATGCCCCATGACACTTGTCTTCACATTTCGCCATGGACCTTGTCATCGCAATGCTCCATGAACCGTGTCATCACAATATTCCAGGACAATTTTCGTCACAATGATCCTTGACCACATTCATCTGAATCCTCCATGGCGTATATATTCGCAATTTTTCATGGCCCCTGAAATCAAATTGCTCCATGTTCTCTTTCTAACAAAGCTCCATGTCCACTGTCAACACAATGTCCCATGACGCCTGTCAACACAAATCTCCATTGCCCCTTTCATCACTATGCTCCATGATCCCTGTCATCACAATGTTCTAGAACATTTGTCATCACAATGCTCCATGACCCCTGTAATCACAATGCTCCATTCCCTTTTCATCACTGTGCTACAGAATTCTGGTCATCACAATATTCCATAACCGTGTCATCACAATGCTCTATGACCACTGTCATCACAATGCTCCACGACAGTTGTCATCACAATGATGCATGACCACTATCATCATAATGCTCGATGACCCTTGTCATCACAATGCTCCATGCCGTTGTCATCAGAATGCTCCTTGGCCCCTCTAATCACAATGGTCCATGACCCTTTTATCACAATGCTCCAGAATTCTTGTCATCATAATGTTCCATGGCCGTGTCATCACAATGCCCCATGACCCCTGTCATCACAATGTTCCATGTACCCTATCATCCCAGTGCTCCATGATATCTTTCTTCACAATTCTAGATGACCACTGTCATCACAATGCCCCATGACACCTGTCTTCACATTTCTCCATTGCCCTTGTCATCGCAAAGCTCCATGAACCGTGTCATCACAATATTTCAGGACACTTTTCGTCACAATGATCCTTGACCACATTCATCTGAATACTCCATGGCCTATGTATTCGGAATTTTTCATGGCCCCTGAAATCAAATTGCTCCATGTTCCCTTTCTAACAATGCTCCATGACCACTGTCAACACAATGTCCCATGACGCCTGTCATCACAATGCTCCATGGCCCCTTTCATCACTATGCTCCATGATCCCTGTCATCACAATGTTCTAGAACAATTGTCATCACAATGCTCCATGACCCCTGTAATCACAATGCTCCATTCCCTATTCATCACAGTGCTACAGAATTCTGGTCATCACAATATTCCATAACCGTGTCATCACAATGCTCTATGACCCCTGTCATCACAATGCTCCACGACACTTGTGATCACAATGATCCATGACCACATTCATCACAATGCTTCATGACCACTGTCATCACAATGCTCGATGACCCTTGTCATCAAAATGCTCCATGCAGTTGTCATCAGAATGCTCCAAGGCCCCTCTAATCACAATGGTCCATGCCCATTTTATCACAATGTTCCAGAATTCTTGTCATCATAATGCTCCATGGCCGTGTCATCACAAAGCCCCATAACCCCTGTCATCACAATGCTCCATGGCCCCTGTCATCCCTGTGCTCCATGATATCTTTCTTCACAATTCTATATGATCACTGTCATCACAATGCCCCATGGCACCTGTCTTCACATTTCGCCATGGCCCTTGTCATCCCAATGCTCCATGAACCGTGTCATCACAATATTCCAGGACACTTTTCGTCACAATGATCCTTGACCACATTCATCTGAATAATCCATGGCGTATGTATTCGCAATTTTTCATGACCCCTGAAATCAAATTGCTCCATGTTCCCTTTCTAACAATGCTCCATGTCCACTGTCAACACAATGTCCCATGACGCCTGTCAACACAAATCTCCATTGCCCCTTTCATCACTATGCTCCATGATCCCTGTCTCACAATGTTCTACAACATTTGTCATCACAATGCTCCATGACCCCTGTAATCACAATGCTCCATTCCCTTTTCATCACAGTGCTACAGAATTCTGGTCATCACAATATTCAATAACCGTGTCATCACAATGCTCTATGACCCCTGTCATCACAATGTTCCACGACACTTGTCATCACAATGATCCATGACCACATTCATCAAAATGCTTCATGACCACTGTCATCACAATGCTCCATGACCCTTGTCATCACAATGCTCCATGCCGTTGTCATCAGAATGCTCCTTGGCCCCTCTAATCACAATGGTCCATACCCTTTTTATCACAATGCTCCAGAATTCTTGTCATCATAATGTTCCATGGCCGTGTCATCACAATGCCCCATGACCCCTGTCATCACAATGCTCCATGGCCCATGTCATCCCAGTGCTCCATGATATTGTTCTTCACAATTCTAGATGACCACTGTCATCACAATGCCCCATGACACCTGTCTTCACATTTCACCATGGCCCTTGTCATCGCAATGCTCCATGAACCGTGTCATCACAATGTTCCAGGACACTTTCCCTCACAATGATCCTTGACCACATTCATCTGAATACTCCATGGCCTATGTATTCGCAATTTTTCATGGCCCCTGAAATCAAATTGCTCCATGTTCCCTTTCTAACAATGCTCCATGACCACTGTCAACACAATGTCCCATGACGCCTGTCATCACAATGCTCCATAGCCCCTTTCATCACTATGCTCCATGATCCCTGTCATCACAATGTTCTAGAACAATTGTCATCACAATGCTCCATGACCTCTGTAATCACAATGCTCCATTCCCTATTCATCACAGTGCTATAGAATTCTGGTCATCACAATATTCCATAACCGTGTCATCACAATGCTCTATGACCCCTGTCATCACAATGCTCCACGACACTTGTCATCACAATGATCCATGACCACATTCATCACAATGCTTCATGACCACTGTCATCACAATGCTCGATGACACTTGTCATCAAAATGCTCCATGCAGTTGTCATCAGAATGCTCCATGGCCCCTCTAATCACAATGGTCCATGCCCATTTTATCACAATGTTCCAGAATTCTTGTCATCATAATGCTCCATGGCCGTGTCATCACAAAGCCCCATGACCCCTGTCATCACAATGCTCCGTGGCCCCTGTCATCCCAGTGCTCCATGATATCTTTCTTCACAAATCTAGAGGACCAGTGTCATCTAAATGCCCCATGACACCTGTCTTCACATTTCGCCATGGCCCTTGTCATCGCAATGCTCCATGAACCGTGTCATCACAATTTTCCAGGACACTTTTTGTCACAATGATCCTTGACCACATTCATCTGAATACTCCATGGCCTATGTATTCACAATTTTTCATGGCCCCTGAAATCAAATTGCTCCATGTTCCCTTTCTAACAATGCTCCATGACCACTGTGAACACAATGTCCCATGACGCCTGTCATCACAATGCTCCATGGCCCCTTTCATCACTATGCTCCATGATCCCTGTCATCACAATGTTCTAGAACAATTGTCCTCACAATGCTCCAGGACCCCTGTAATCACAATGCTCCATTCCCTATTCATCACAGTGCTACAGAATTCTGGTCATCACAATATTCCATAACCGTGTCATCACAATGCTCTATAACCCCTGTCATCACAATGCTCCACGACACTTGTGATCACAATGATCCATGACCACATTCATCACAATGCTTCATGACCACTTTCATCACAATGCTCGAAGACCCTTGTCATCAAAATGCTCCATGCCGTTGTCATCAGAATGCTCCTTGGCCCCTCTAATCACAATGGTCCATACCCTTTTTATCACAATGCTCCAGAATTCTTGTCATCATAATGTTCCATGGCCGTTTCATCACAATGCCCCATGACCCCTGTCATCACAATGTTCTATGTACCCTATCATCCCAGTGGTCCATGATATCTTTCTTCACAATTCTAGATGACCACTGTCATCACAATGCCCCATGACACCTGGCTTCACATTTCGCCATTGCCCTTGTCATCGCAAAGCTCCATGAACCGTGTCATCACAATATTCCAGGACACTTTTCGTCACAATGATCCTTGACCATATTCATCTGAATACTCCATGGCCTATGAATTCGGAATTTTTCATGGCCCCTGAAATCAAATTGCTCCATGTTCCCTTTCTAACAATGCTCCATGACCACTGTCAACACAATGTCCCATGACGCCTGTCATCACAATGCTCCATGGCCCCTTTCATCACTATGCTCCATGATCCCTGTCATCACAATGTTCTAGAACAATTGTCATCACAATGCTCCATGACCCCTGTAATCACAATGCTCCATTCCCTATTCATCACAGTGCTACAGAATTCTGGTCATCACAATATTCCATAACCGTGTCATCACAATGCTCTATGACCCCTGTCATCACAATGCTCCACGACACTTGTGGTCACAATGATCCATGACCATATTCATCACAATGCTTCATGACCACTGTCATCACAATGCTCGATGACCCTTGTCATCAAAATGCTCCATGCAGTTGTCATCAGAATGCTCCATGGCCCCTCTAATCACAATGGTCCATGCCCATTTTATCACAATGTTCCAGAATTCTTGTCATCATAATGCTCCATGGCCGTGTCATCACAAAGCCCCATGACCCCTGTCATCACAATGCTCCATGGCCCCTGTCATCCCTGAGCTCCATGATATCTTTCTTCACAATTATATATGATCACTGTCATCACAATGCCCCATGACACCTGTCTTCACATTTCGCCATGGCCCTTGTCATCGCAATGCTCCATGAACCGTGTCATCACAATATTCCAGGACACTTTTCGTCACAATGATCCTTGACCACATTCATCTGAATAATCCATGGCGTATGTATTCGCAATTTTTCATGACCCCTGAAATCAAATTGCTCCATGTTCCCTTTCTAACAATGCTCCATGTCCACTGTCAACACAATGTCCCATGACGCCTGTCAACACAAATCTCCATTGCCCCTTTCATCACTATGCTCCATGATCCCTGTCTCACAATGTTCTAGAACATTTGTCATCACAATGCTCCATGACCCCTGTAATCACAATGCTCCATTCCATTTTCATCACTGTGCTACAGAATTCTGGTCATCACAATATTCCATAACCGTGTCATCACAATGCTCTATGACCCCTGTCATCACAATGCTCCACGACACTTGTCATCACAATGATGCATGACCACATTCATCACAATGCTTCATGACCACTATCATCATAATGCTCGATGACCCTTGTCATCACAATGCTCCATGCCGTTGTCATCAGAATGCTCCTTGGCCCCTGTAATCACAATGGTCCATGACCTTTTTATCACAATGCTCCAGAATTCTTGTCATCATAATGTTCCATGGCCGTGTCATCACAATGCCCCATGAACCCTGTCATCACAATGTTCCATGTACCCTATCATCCCAGTGCTCCATGATATCTTTCTTCACAATTCTAGATGACCACTGTCATCACAATGCCCCATGACACCTGTCTTCACATTTCGCCATTGCCCTTGTCATCGCAAAGCTCCATGAACCGTGTCATCACAATATTCCAGGACACTTTTCGTCACAATGATCCTTGACCACATTCATCTGAATACTCCATGGCCTATGTATTCGGAATTTTTCATGGCCCCTGAAATCAAATTGCTCCATGTTCCCTTTCTAACAATGCTCCATGACCACTGTCAACACAATGTCCCATGACGCCTGTCATCACAATGCTCCATGGCCCCTTTCATCACTATGCTCCATGATCCCTGTCATCACAATGTTCTAGAACATTTGTCATCACAATGCTCCATGACCCCTGTAATCACAATGCTCCATTCCCTATTCATCACAGTGCTACAGAATTCTGGTCATCACAATATTCCATAACCGTGTCATCACAATGCTCTATGACCCCTGTCATCACAATGCTCCACGACACTTGTGATCACAATGATCCATGACCACATTCATCACAATGCTTCATGACCACTGTCATCACAATGCTCCATGACCCTTGTCATCACAATGCTCCATGCCGTTGTCATCAGAATGCTCCTTGGCCCCTCTAATCACAATGGTCCATACCCTTTTTATCACAATGCTCCAGAATTCTTGTCATCATAATGTTCCATGGCCGTGTCATCACAATGCCCCATGACCCCTGTCATCACAATGCTCCATGGCCCATGTCATCCCAGTGCTCCATGATATCGTTCTTCACAATTCTAGATGACCACTGTCATCACAATGCCCCATGACACCTGTCTTCACATTTCACCATGGCCCTTGTCATCGCAATGCTCCATGAACCGTGTCATCACAATGTTCCAGGACACTTTCCCTCACAATGATCCTTGACCACATTCATCTGAATACTCCATGGCCTATGTATTCGCAATTTTTCATGGCCCCTGAAATCAAATTGCTCCATGTTCCCTTTCTAACAATGCTCCATGACCACTGTCAACACAATGTCCCATGACGCCTGTCATCACAATGCTCCATAGCCCCTTTCATCACTATGCTCCATGATCCCTGTCATCACAATGTTCTAGAACAATTGTCATCACAATGCTCCATGACCTCTGTAATCACAATGCTCCATTCCCTATTCATCACAGTGCTATAGAATTCTGGTCATCACAATATTCCATAACCGTGTCATCACAATGCTCTATGACCCCTGTCATCACAATGCTCCACGACACTTGTGATCACAATGATCCATGACCACATTCATCACAATGCTTCATGACCACTGTCATCACAATGCTCGATGACACTTGTCATCAAAATGCTTCATGCAGTTGTCATCAGAATGCTCCATGGCCCCTCTAATCACAATGGTCCATGCCCATTTTATCACAATGTTCCAGAATTCTTGTCATCATAATGCTCCATGGCCGTGTCATCACAAAGCCCCATGACCCCTGTCATCACAATTCTCCGTGGCCCCTGTCATCCCAGTGCTCCATGATATCTTTCTTCACAAATCTAGAGGACCAGTGTCATCTAAATGCCCCATGACACCTGTCTTCACATTTCGCCATGGCCCTTGTCATCGCAATGCTCCATGAACCGTGTCATCACAATTTTCCAGGACACTTTTTGTCACAATGATCCTTGACCACATTCATCTGAATACTCCATGGCCTATGTATTCACAATTTTTCATGGCCCCTGAAATCAAATTGCTCCATGTTCCCTTTCTAACAATGCTCCATGACCACTGTGAACACAATGTCCCATGACGCCTGTCATCACAATGCTCCATGGCCCCTTTCATCACTATGCTCCATGATCCCTGTCATCACAATGTTCTAGAACAACTGTCATCACAATGCTCCATGACCCCTGTAATCACAATGCTCCATTCCCTATTCATCACAGTGCTACAGAATTCTGGTCATCACAATATTCCATAACCGTGTCATCACAATGCTCTATAACCCCTGTCATCACAATGCTCCACGACACTTGTGATCACAATGATCCATGACCACATTCATCACAATGCTTCATGACCACTTTCATCACAATGCTCGAAGACCCTTGTCATCAAAATGCTCCATGCCGTTGTCATCAGAATGCTCCTTGGCCCCTCTAATCACAATGGTCCATACCCTTTTTATCACAATGCTCCAGAATTCTTGTCATCATAATGTTCCATGGCCGTTTCATCACAATGCCCCATGACCCCTGTCATCACAATGTTCTATGTACCCTATCATCCCAGTGGTCCATGATATCTTTCTTCACAATTCTAGATGACCACTGTCATCACAATGCCCCATGACACCTGGCTTCACATTTTGCCATTGCCCTTGTCATCGCAAAGCTCCATGAACCGTGTCATCACAATATTCCAGGACACTTTTCGTCACAATGATCCTTGACCACATTCATCTGAATACTCCATGGCCTATGAATTCGGAATTTTTCATGGCCCCTGAAATCAAATTGCTCCATGTTCCCTTTCTAACAATGCTCCATGACCACTGTCAACACAATGTCCCATGACGCCTGTCATCACAATGCTCCATGGCCCCTTTCATCACTATGCTCCATGATCCCTGTCATCACAATGTTCTAGAACAATTGTCATCACAATGCTCCATGACCCCTGTAATCACAATGCTCCATTCCCTATTCATCACAGTGCTACAGAATTCTGGTCATCACAATATTCCATAACCGTGTCATCACAATGCTGTATGACCCCTGTCATCACAATGCTCCACGACACTTGTGGTCACAATGATCCATGACCATATTCATCACAATGCTTCATGACCACTGTCATCACAATGCTCGATGACCCTTGTCATCAAAATGCTCCATGCAGTTGTCATCAGAATGCTCCATGGCCCCTCTAATCACAATGGTCCATGCCCATTTTATCACAATGTTCCAGAATTCTTGTCATCATAATGCTCCATGGCCGTGTCATCACAAAGCCCCATGACCCCTGTCATCACAATGCTCCATGGCCCCTGTCATCCCTGAGCTCCATGATATCTTTCTTCACAATTATATATGATCACTGTCATCACAATGCCCCATGACACCTGTCTTCACATTTCGCCATGGCCCTTGTCATCGCAATGCTCCATGAACCGTGTCATCACAATATTCCAGGACACTTTTCGTCACAATGATCCTTGACCACATTCATCTGAATAATCCATGGCGTATGTATTCGCAATTTTTCATGACCACTGAAATCAAATTGCTCCATGTTCCCTTTCTAACAATGCTCCATGTCGACTGTCAACACAATGTCCCATGACACCTGTCAACACAAATCTCCATTGCCCCTTTCATCACTATGCTCCATGATCCCTGTCTCACAATGTTCTAGAACATTTGTCATCACAATGCTCCATGACCCCTGTAATCACAATGCTCCATTCCCTTTTCCTCACTGTGCTACAGAATTCTGGTCATCACAATATTCCATAACCGTGTCATCACAATGCTCTATGACCCCTGTCATCACAATGCTCCACGACACTTGTCATCACAATGATGCATGACCACATTCATCACAATGCTTCATGACCACTATCATCATAATGCTCGATGACCCTTGTCATCACAATGCTCCATGCCGTTGTCATCAGAATGCTCCTTGGCCCCTGTAATCACAATGGTCCATGACCTTTTTATCACAATGCTCCAGAATTCTTGTCATCATAATGTTCCATGGCCGTGTCATCACAATGCCCCATGAACCCTGTCATCACAATGTTCCATGTACCCTATCATCCCAGTGCTCCATGATATCTTTCTTCACAATTCTAGATGACCACTGTCATCACAATGCCCCATGACACCTGTCTTCACATTTCGCCATTGCCCTTGTCATCGCAAAGCTCCATGAACCGTGTCATCACAATATTCCAGGACACTTTTCGTCACAATGATCCTTGACCACATTCATCTGAATACTCCATGGCCTATGTATTCGGAATTTTTCATGGCCCCTGAAATCAAATTGCTCCATGTTCCCTTTCTAACAATGCTCCATGACCACTGTCAACACAATGTCCCATGACGCCTGTCATCACAATGCTCCATGGCCCCTTTCATCACTATGCTCCATGATCCCTGTCATCACAATGTTCTAGAACATTTGTCATCACAATGCTCCATGACCCCTGTAATCACAATGCTCCATTCCCTATTCATCACAGTGCTACAGAATTCTGGTCATCACAATATTCCATAACCGTGTCATCACAATGCTCTATGACCCCTGTCATCACAATGCTCCACGACACTTGTGATCACAATGATCCATGACCACATTCATCACAATGCTTCATGACCACTGTCATCACAATGCTCGATGACCCTTGTCATCAAAATGCTCCATGCAGTTGTCATCAGAATGCTCCATGGCCCCTCTAATCACAATGGTCCATGCCCATTTTATCACAATGTTCCAGAATTCTTGTCATCATAATGCTCCATGGCCGTGTCATCACAATGCCCCATGACCCCTGTCATCACAATGTTCTATGTACCCTATCATCCCAGTGCTCCATGATATCTTTCTTCACAATTCTAGATGACCACTGTCATCACAATGCCCCATGACACCTGTCTTCACATTTCGCCATTGCCCTTGTCATCGCAAAGCTCCATGAACCGTGTCATCACAATATTCCAGGACACTTTTCGTCACAATGATCCTTGACCACTTTCATCTGAATACTCCATGGTCTATGTATTCGGAATTTTTCATGGCCCCTGAAATCAAATTGCTCCATGTTCCCTTTCTAACAATGCTCCATGACCACTGTCAACACAATGTCCCATGACGCCTGTCATCACAATGCTCCATGGCCTCTTTCATCACTATGCTCCATGATCCCTGTCATCACAATGTTCTAGAACAATTGTCATCACAATGCTCCATGACCCCTGTAATCACAATGCTCCATTCCCTATTCATCACAGTGCTACAGAATTCTGGTCATCACAATATTCCATAACCGTGTCATCACAATGCTCTATGACCCCTGTCATCACAATGCTCCACGACACTTGTGGTCACAATGATCCATGACCACATTCATCACAATGCTTCATGACCACTGTCATCACAATGCTCGATGACCCTTGTCATCAAAATGCTCCATGCAGTTGTCATCAGAATGCTCCATGGCCCCTCTAATCACAATGGTCCATGCCCATTTTATCACAATGTTCCAGAATTCTTGTCATCATAATGCTCCATGGCCGTGTCATCACAAAGCCCCATGACCCCTGTCATCACCATGCTCCATGGCCCCTGTCATCCCTGTGCTCCATGATATCTTTCTTCACAATTCTATATGATCACTGTCATCACAATGCCCCATGACACATGTCTTCACATTTCGCCATGGCCCTTGTCTAGCAATGCTCCATGAACCGTGTCATCACAATATTCCAGGACACTTTTCGTCACAATGATCCTTGACCACATTCATCTGAATAATCCATGGCGTATGTATTCGCAATTTTTCATGACCCCTGAAATCAAATTGCTCCATGTTCCCTTTCTAACAATGCTCCATGTCGACTGTCAACACAATGTCCCATGACGCCTGTCAACACAAATCTCCATTGCCCCTTTCATCACTATGCTCCATGATCCCTGTCTCACAATGTTCTAGAACATTTGTCATCACAATGCTCCATGACCCCTGTAATCACAATGCTCCATTCCCTATTCATCACTGTGCTACAGAATTCTGGTCATCACAATATTCCATAACCGTGTCATCACAATGCTCTATGACCCCTGTCATCACAATGCTCCACGACACTTGTCATCACAATGATCCATGACCACATTCATCACAATGCTTCATGACCACTGTCATCACAATGCTCGATGACCCTTGTCATCAAAATGCTCCATGCCGTTGTCATCAGAATGCTCCATGGCCCCTCTAATCACAATGGTCCATGCCCATTTTATCACAATGTTCCAGAATTCTTGTCATCATAATGCTCCATGGCCGTGTCATCACAATGCCCCATGACCCCTGTCATCACAATGTTCTATGTACCCTATCATCCCAGTGCTCCATGATATCTTTCTTCACAATTCTAGATGACCACTGTCATCACAATGCCCCATGACACCTGTCTTCACATTTCGCCATTGCCCTTGTCATCGCAAAGCTCCATGAACCGTGTCATCACAATATTCCAGGACACTTTTCGTCACAATGATCCTTGACCACTTTCATCTGAATACTCCATGGCCTATGTATTCGGAATTTTTCATGGCCCCTGAAATCAAATTGCTCCATGTTCCCTTTCTAACAATGCTACATGACCACTGTCAACACAATGTCCCATGACGCCTGTCATCACAATTTTCCATGGCCCCTTCATCACTATGTTCCATGATTCCTGTCATCACAATGTTCTAGAACAATTGTCAACACAATGCTCCATGACCCCTGTAAACACAATGCTCCATTCCCTTTTCATCACAGTGCTACAGAATTCTGGTCATCACAATATTCCATAACCGTGTCATCACAATGCTCTATGACCCCTGTCATCACAATGCTCCACGACACTTGTGATCACAATGATCCATGACCACATTCATCACAATGCTTCATGACCACTGTCATCACAATGCTCGATGACCCTTGTCATCAAAATGCTCCATGCAGTTGTCATCAGAATGCTCCAAGGCCCCTCTAATCACAATGGTCCATGCCCATTTTATCACAATGTTCCAGAATTCTTGTCATCATAATGCTCCATGGCCGTGTCATCACAAAGCCCCATAACCCCTGTCATCACAATGCTCCATGGCCCCTGTCATCCCTGTGCTCCATGATATCTTTCTTCACAATTCTATATGATCACTGTCATCACAATGCCCCATGTCACCTGTCTTCACATTTCGCCATGGCCCTTGTCATCCCAATGCTCCATGAACCGTGTCATCACAATATTCCAGGACACTTTTCGTCACAATGATCCTTGACCACATTCATCTGAATAATCCATGGCGTATGTATTCGCAATTTTTCATGACCCCTGAAATCAAATTGCTCCATGTTCCCTTTCTAACAATGCTCCATGTCCACTGTCAACACAATGTCCCATGACGCCTGTCAACACAAATCTCCATTGCCCCTTTCATCACTATGCTCCATGATCCCTGTCTCACAATGTTCTAGAACATTTGTCATCACAATGCTCCATGACCCCTGTAATCACAATGCTCCATTCCCTTTTCATCACAGTGCTACAGAATTCTGGTCATCACAATATTCCATAACCGTGTCATCACAATGCTCTATGACCCCTGTCATCACAATGTTCCACGACACTTGTCATCACAATGATCCATGACCACATTCATCAAAATGCTTCATGACCACTGTCATCACAATGCTCCATGACCCTTGTCATCACAATGCTCCATGCCGTTGTCATCAGAATGCTCCTTGGCCCCTCTAATCACAATGGTCCATACCCTTTTTATCACAATGCACCAGAATTCTTGTCATCATAATGTTCCATGGCCGTGTCATCACAATGCCCCATGACCCCTGTCATCACAATGCTCCATGGCCCATGTCATCCCAGTGCTCCATGATATCGTTCTTCACAATTCTAGATGACCACTGTCATCACAATGCCCCATGACACCTGTCTTCACATTTCACCATGGCCCTTGTCATCGCAATGCTCCATGAACCGTGTCATCACAATGTTCCAGGACACTTTCCCTCACAATGATCCTTGACCACATTCATCTGAATACTCCATGGCCTATGTATTCGCAATTTTTCATGGCCCCTGAAATCAAATTGCTCCATGTTCCCTTTCTAACAATGCTCCATGACCACTGTCAACACAATGTCCCATGACGCCTGTCATCACAATGCTCCATAGCCCCTTTCATCACTATGCTCCATGATCCCTGTCATCACAATGTTCTAGAACAATTGTCATCACAATGCTCCATGACCTCTGTAATCACAATGCTCCATTCCCTATTCATCACAGTGCTATAGAATTCTGGTCATCACAATATTCCATAACCGTGTCATCACAATGCTCTATGACACCTGTCATCACAATGCTCCACGACACTTGTCATCACAATGATCCATGACCACATTCATCACAATGCTTCATGACCACTGTCATCACAATGCCCCATGACACCTGTCTTCACATTTCGCCATGGCCCTTGTCATCGCAATGCTCCATGAACCGTGTCATCACAATTTTCCAGGACACTTTTTGTCACAATGATCCTTGACCACATTCATCTGAATACTCCATGGCCTATGTATTCACAATTTTTCATGGCCCCTGAAATCAAATTGCTCCATGTTCCCTTTCTAACAATGCTCCATGACCACTGTGAACACAATGTCCCATGACGCCTGTCATCACAATGCTCCATGGCCCCTTTCATCACTATGCTCCATGATCCCTGTCATCACAATGTTCTAGAACAATTGTCATCACAATGCTCCATGACCCCTGTAATCACAATGCTCCATTCCCTATTCATCACAGTGCTACAGAATTCTGGTCATCACAATATTCCATAACCGTGTCATCACAATGCTCTATAACCCCTGTCATCACAATGCTCCACGACACTTGTGATCACAATGATCCATGACCACATTCATCACAATGCTTCATGACCACTTTCATCACAATGCTCGAAGACCCTTGTCATCAAAATGCTCCATGCCGTTGTCATCAGAATGCTCCTTGGCCCCTCTAATCACAATGGTCCATACCCTTTTTATCACAATGCTCCAGAATTCTTGTCATCATAATGTTCCATGGCCGTTTCATCACAATGCCCCATGACCCCTGTCATCACAATGTTCTATGTACCCTATCATCCCAGTGGTCCATGATATCTTTCTTCACAATTCTAGATGACCACTGTCATCACAATGCCCCATGACACCTGGCTTCACATTTCGCCATTGCCCTTGTCATCGCAAAGCTCCATGAACCGTGTCATCACAATATTCCAGGACACTTTTCGTCACAATGATCCTTGACCACATTCATCTGAATACTCCATGGCCTATGTATTCGGAATTTTTCATGGCCCCTGAAATCAAATTGCTCCATGTTCCCTTTCTAACAATGCTCCATGACCACTGTCAACACAATGTCCCATGACGCCTGTCATCACAATGCTCCATGGCCCCTTTCATCACTATGCTCCATGATCCCTGTCATCACAATGTTCTAGAACAATTGTCATCACAATGCTCCATGACCCCTGTAATCACAATGCTCCATTCCCTATTCATCACAGTGCTACAGAATTCTGGTCATCACAATATTCCATAACCGTGTCATCACAATGCTCTATGACCCCTGTCATCACAATGCTCCACGACACTTGTGGTCACAATGATCCATGACCATATTCATCACAATGCTTCATGACCACTGTCATCACAATGCTCGATGACCCTTGTCATCAAAATGCTCCATGCAGTTGTCATCAGAATGCTCCATGGCCCCTCTAATCACAATGGTCCATGCCCATTTTATCACAATGTTCCAGAATTCTTGTCATCATAATGCTCCATGGCCGTGTCATCACAAAGCCCCATGACCCCTGTCATCACAATGCTCCATGGCCCCTGTCATCCCTGAGCTCCATGATATCTTTCTTCACAATTCTATATGATCACTGTCATCACAATGCCCCATGACACCTGTCTTCACATTTCGCCATGGCCCTTGTCATCGCAATGCTCCATGAACCGTGTCATCACAATATTCCAGGACACTTTTCGTCACAATGATCCTTGACCACATTCATCTGAATAATCCATGGCGTATGTATTCGCAATTTTTCATGACCACTGAAATCAAATTGCTCCATGTTCCCTTTCTAACAATGCTCCATGTCGACTGTCAACACAATGTCCCATGACGCCTGTCAACACAAATCTCCATTGCCCCTTTCATCACTATGCTCCATGATCCCTGTCTCACAATGTTCTAGAACATTTGTCATCACAATGCTCCATGACCCCTGTAATCACAATGCTCCATTCCCTTTTCATCACTGTGCTACAGAATTCTGGTCATCACAATATTCCATAACCGTGTCATCACAATGCTCTATGACCCCTGTCATCACAATGCTCCACGACACTTGTCATCACAATGATGCATGACCACATTCATCACAATGCTTCATGACCACTATCATCATAATGCTCGATGACCCTTGTCATCACAATGCTCCATGCCGTTGTCATCAGAATGCTCCTTGGCCCCTGTAATCACAATGGTCCATGACCTTTTTATCACAATGCTCCAGAATTCTTGTCATCATAATGTTCCATGGCCGTGTCATCACAATGCCCCATGAACCCTGTCATCACAATGTTCCATGTACCCTATCATCCCAGTGCTCCATGATATCTTTCTTCACAATTCTAGATGACCACTGTCATCACAATGCCCCATGACACCTGTCTTCACATTTCGCCATTGCCCTTGTCATCGCAAAGCTCCATGAACCGTGTCATCACAATATTCCAGGACACTTTTCGTCACAATGATCCTTGACCACATTCATCTGAATACTCCATGGCCTATGTATTCGGAATTTTTCATGGCCCCTGAAATCAAATTGCTCCATGTTCCCTTTCTAACAATGCTCCATGACCACTGTCAACACAATGTCCCATGACGCCTGTCATCACAATGCTCCATGGCCCCTTTCATCACTATGCTCCATGATCCCTGTCATCACAATGTTCTAGAACATTTGTCATCACAATGCTCCATGACCCCTGTAATCACAATGCTCCATTCCCTATTCATCACAGTGCTACAGAATTCTGGTCATCACAATATTCCATAACCGTGTCATCACAATGCTCTATGACCCCTGTCATCACAATGCTCCACGACACTTGTGATCACAATGATCCATGACCACATTCATCACAATGCTTCATGACCACTGTCATCACAATGCTCGATGACCCTTGTCATCAAAATGCTCCATGCAGTTGTCATCAGAATGCTCCATGGCCCCTCTAATCACAATGGTCCATGCCCATTTTATCACAATGTTCCAGAATTCTTGTCATCATAATGCTCCATGGCCGTGTCATCACAATGCCCCATGACCCCTGTCATCACAATGTTCTATGTACCCTATCATCCCAGTGCTCCATGATATCTTTCTTCACAATTCTAGATGACCACTGTCATCACAATGCCCCATGACACCTGTCTTCACATTTCGCCATTGCCCTTGTCATCGCAAAGCTCCATGAACCGTGTCATCACAATATTCCAGGACACTTTTCGTCACAATGATCCTTGACCACTTTCATCTGAATACTCCATGGCCTATGTATTCGGAATTTTTCATGGCCCCTGAAATCAAATTGCTCCATGTTCCCTTTCTAACAATGCTCCATGACCACTGTCAACACAATGTCCCATGACGCCTGTCATCACAATGCTCCATGGCCTCTTTCATCACTATGCTCCATGATCCCTGTCATCACAATGTTCTAGAACAATTGTCATCACAATGCTCCATGACCCCTGTAATCACAATGCTCCATTCCCTATTCATCACAGTGCTACAGAATTCTGGTCATCACAATATTCCATAACCGTGTCATCACAAAGCTCTATGACCCCTGTCATCACAATGCTCCACGACACTTGTGGTCACAATGATCCATGACCGCATTCATCACAATGCTTCATGACCACTGTCATCACAATGCTCGATGACCCTTGTCATCAAAATGCTCCATGCAGTTGTCATCAGAATGCTCCATGGCCCCTCTAATCACAATGGTCCATGCCCATTTTATCACAATGTTCCAGAATTCTTGTCATCATAATGCTCCATGGCCGTGTCATCACAAAGCCCCATGACCCCTGTCATCACCATGCTCCATGGCCCCTGTCATCCCTGTGCTCCATGATATCTTTCTTCACAATTCTATATGATCACTGTCATCACAATGCCCCATGACACCTGTCTTCACATTTCGCCATGGCCCTTGTCATAGCAATGCTCCATGAACCGTGTCATCACAATATTCCAGGACACATTTCGTCACAATGATCCTTGACCACATTCATCTGAATACTCCATGGCCTATGTATTCGGAATTCTTCATGGCCCCTGAAATCAAATTGCTCCATGTTCCCTTTCTAACAATGCTTCATGACCACTGTCAACACAATGTCCCATGACGCCTGTCATCACAATGCTCCATGGCCCCTTTCATCACTATGCTCCATGATCCATGTCATCACAATGTTCTAGAACAATTGTCATCACAATGCTCCATGACTCCTGTAATCACAATGCTCCATTCCCTATTCATCACAGTGCTACAGAATTCTGGTCATCACAATATTCCATAACCGTGTCATCACAATGCTCTATGACCCCTGTCATCACAATGCTCCACGACACTTGTGGTCACAATGATCCATGACCACATTCATCACAATGCTTCATGACCACTGTCATCACAATGCTCGATGACCCTTGTCATCAAAATGCTCCATGCAGTTGTCATCAGAATGCTCCATGGCCCCTCTAATCACAATGGTCCATGCCCATTTTATCACAATGTTCCAGAATTCTTGTCATCATAATGCTCCATGGCCGTGTCATCACAAAGCCCCATGACCCCTGTCATCACAATGCTCCATGGCCCCTGTCATCCCTGTGCTCCATGATATCTTTCTTCACAATTCTATATGATCACTGTCATCACAATGCCCCATGACACCTGTCTTCACATTTCGCCATGGCCCTTGTCATCGCAATGCTCCATGAACCGTGTCATCACAATATTCCAGGACACTTTTCGTCACAATGATCCTTGACCACATTCATCTGAATAATCCATGGCGTATGTATTCGCAATTTTTCATGACCTCTGAAATCAAATTGCTCCATGTTCCCTTTCTAACAATGCTCCATGTCGACTGTCAACACAATGTCCCATGACGCCTGTCAACACAAATCTCCATTGCCCCTTTCATCACTATGCTCCATGATCCCTGTCTCACAATGTTCTAGAACATTTGTCATCACAATGCTCCATGACCCCTGTAATCACAATGCTCCATTCCCTTTTCATCACAGTGCTACAGAATTCTGGTCATCACAATATTCCATAACCGTGTCATCACAATGCTCTATGACCCCTGTCATCAAAATGCTCCACGACACTTGTCATCACAATGATGCATGACCACATTCATCACAATGCTTCATGACCACTATCATCACAATGCTCGATGACCCTTGTCATCACAATGCTCCATGCCGTTGTCATCAGAATGCTCCTTGGCCCCTCTAATCACAATGGTCCATGACCTTTTTATCACAATGCTCCTGAATTCTTGTCATAATAATGTTCCATGGCTGTGTCATCACAATGCCCCATGAACCCTGTCATCACAATGCTCCATGGCCCCTGTCATCACAATGCTCCACGACACATGTCATCACAATGATGCATGACCACATTCATCACAATGCTTCATGACCACTATCATCATAATGCTCGATGACCCTTGTCATCACAATGCTCCATGCCGTTGTCATCAGAATGCTCCTTGGCCCCTCTAATCACAATGGTCCATGACCTTTTTATCACAATGCTCCAGAATTCTTGTCATCATAATGTTCCATGGCCGTGTCATCACAATGCCCCATGACCCCTGTCATCACAATGCTCCATGGCCCCTGTCATCCCAGTGCTCCATGATATCGTTCTTCACAATTCTAGATGACCACTGTCATCACAATTCCCCATGACACCTGTCTTCACATTTCGCCATGGCCCTTGTCATCGCAAAGCTCCATGAACCGTGTCATCACAATATTCCAGGACACTTTTCGTCACAATGATCCTTGACCACATTCATCTGAATACTCCATGGCCTATGTATTCGGAATTTTTCATGGCCCCTGAAATCAAATTGCTGCATGTTCCCTTTCTAACAATGCTCCATGACCACTGTCAACACAATGTCCCATGACGCCTGTCATCACAATGCTCCATGGCCCCTTTAATCACTATGCTCCATGACCCCTTTAATCACAATGCTCCATTCGCTTTTCTTCACAGTGCTACAGAATTCTCGTCATCACAATATTCCATAACCGTGTCATCACAATGCTCTATGACCCCTGTCATCACAATGCTCCACGACACTTGTCAACACAATGATCCATGACCACATTCATCACAATGCTTCATGACCACTGTCATCACAATGCTCGATGACACTTGTCATCAAAATGCTCCATGCAGTTGTCATCAGAATGCTCCATGGCCCCTCTAATCACAATGGTCCATGCCCATTTTATCACAATGTTCCAGAATTCTTGTCATCATAATGCTCCATTTCCGTGTCATCACAAAGCCCCATGACCCCTGTCATCACAATGCTCCGTGGCCCCTGTCATCCCAGTGCTCCATGATATCTTTCTTCACAAATCTAGAGGACCACTGTCATCTAAATGCCCCATGACACCTGTCTTCACAGTTCGCCATGGCCCTTGTCATCGCAATGCTCCATGAACCGTGTCATCACAATTTTCCAGGACACTTTTTGTCACAATGATCCTTGACCACATTCATCTGAATACTCCATGGCCTATGTATTCACAAATTTTCATGGCCCCTGAAATCAAATTGCTCCATGTTCCCTTTCTAACAAGGCTCCATGACCACTGTCAACACATTGTCCCATGACGCCTGTCATCACAATGCTCCATGGCCCCTTTCATCACTATGCTCCATGATCCCTGTCTTCACAATGTTCTAGAACAATTGTCATCACAATGCTCCATGACCCCTGTAATCACAAAGCTCCATTCCCTTTTCATCACAGTGCTACAGAATTGGGGTCATCACAATATTCCATAACCGTGTCATCACAATGCTCTATGACCCCTCTCATCACAATGCTCCACGACACTTGTCATCACAATGATCCATGACCACATTCATCACAATGCTTCATGACCACTGTCATCACAATGCTCGATGAAACTTTTCATCACAATGCTCCATGCCGTTGTCATCAGAATGCTCCGTGGCCCCTCTAATCACAATTGTCCATGATCTTTTTATCACAATGCTCCAGAATTCTTGTCATCATAATGTTCTATGGCCGTGTCATCACAATGCCCCATGACCCCTGTCATCACAATGCTCCATGGCCCCTGTCATCCCTGTGCTCCATGATATCTTTCTTCACAATTCTAGATGACCACTGTCATCAGAAAGCCCCATGACACCTGTCTTCACATTTCGCCACGGCCCTTGTCATCGCAATGCTCCATGAACCGTGTCATCACAATATTCCAGTACACTTTTCGTCACAATGATCCTTGACAACATTCATCTGAATACTCCATGGCCTATGTATTCACAATTTTTCATGGCCCCTGAAATCACTTTGCTCCATGTTCCCTTTCTAACAATGCTCCATGACCACAGTCATCACATTGTCCCATGACGCCTGTCATCACAATGCTCCATGGCCCCTTTCATCACTATGCTCCATGATCCCTGTCTTCACAATGTTCTAGAACAATTGTCATCACAATGCTCCATGACCCCTGTAATCACAATGCTCCATTCCCTTTTCATCACAGTGCTACAGAATTGTGGTCATCACAATATTCCATAACCGTGTCATCACAATGCTCTATGACCCCTGTCATCACAATGCTCCACGACACTTGTCATCACAATGATCCATGACCACATTCATCACAATGCTTCATAACCACTGTCATCACAATACTCGATGACCCTTGTCATCACAATGCTCCATGCCGTTGTCATCAAAATGCTCCTTGGCCCCTCTAATCACAATGGTCCATGACCTTTTTATCACAATGCTCCAGAATACTTGGCATCATAATGTTCTATGTCCGTGTCATCACAATGCCCCATGACCCCTGTCATCACAATGCTCCATGGCCCCTGTCATCCCTGTGCTCCATGATATCTTTCTTCACAATTCTAGTTGACCACTGTCATCACAATGCCCCATGACACCTGTCTTCATATTTCACCATGGCCCTTGTCATCTTAATGCTCCATGAACCGTGTCATCACAATATTCCAGTACACTTTTCGTCACAATGATCCTTGACCACATTCATCTGAATACTCCATGGCCTATGTATTCACAATTTTTCATGACCCCTGAAATCAAATGGCTCCATGTTCCCTTTCTAACAAGGCTCCATGACCACTGTCAACACATTGTCCCATGACGCCTGTCATCACAATGCTCCATGGCCCCTTTCATCACTATGCTCCATGATCCCTGTCTTCACAATGTTCTAGAACAATTGTCATCACAATGCTCCATGACCCCTGTAATCACAATGCTCCATTCCCTTTTCATCACAGTGCTACAGAATTCTGGTCATCACAATATTGCATAACCGTGTCATCACAATGCTCTATGACCCCTGTCATCACAATGCTCTACGAAACTAGTCATCACAATGATCCATGACCACATTCATCACAATGCTTCATGACCACTGTCATCACAATGCTCGATAACCCTTGTCATCACAATGCTCCATGCCGTTGTCATCAGAATGCTCCTTGGCCCCTCTAATCACAATGGTCCATGAACTTTTTATCACAATGCTCCAGAATTCTTGTCATCATAATATTCCATGCCCGTGTCATCACAATGCCCCATGACCCCTGTCATCACAATGCTCCATGGCCCCTGTCATCCCAGTGCTCCATGATATCTTTCTTCACAATTCTAGATGACCACTGTCATCACAATGCCCCATGACACCTGTCTTCACATTTCGCCATGGCCCTTGTCATCGCAATGCTCCATGAACCGTGTGATCACAATATTCCAGGACACTTTTCGTCACAATGACCCTTGACCACATTCATCTGAATACTCCATGGCCTATGTATTCGCAATTTTTCATGGCCCGTGAAATCAAATTGCTCCATGTTCCCTTTCTAACAATGCTCCATGACCACTGTCAACACAATGTCCCATGACGCCTGTCATCACAATGCTCCATGGCCCCTTTCATCACTATGCTCCATGATCCCTGTCTTGACAATGTTCTAGAACAATTGTCATCACAATGCTCCATGACCCCTGTAATCACAATGCTCCATTCCCTATTCATCACAGTGCTACAGAATTCTGGTCATCACAATATTCCATAACCGTGTCATCACAATGCTCTATGACCCCTGTCATCACAATGCTCCACGACACTTGTCATCACAATGATCCATGACCACATTCATCACAATGCTTCATGACCACTGTCATCACAATGCTCGATGACACTTGTCATCAAAATGCTCCATGCAGTTGTCATCAGAATGCTCCATGGCCCCTCTAATCACAATGATCCATGCCCATTTTATCACAATGTTCCAGAATTCTTGTCATCATAATGCTCCAAGACCGTGTCATCACAAAGCCCCATGACCCCTGTCATCACAATGCTCCGTGGCCCCTGTCATCCCAGTGCTCCATGATATCTTTCTTCACAAATCTAGAGGACCACTGTCATCTAAATGCCCCATGACACCTGTCTTCACAGTTCGCCATGGCCCTTGTCATCGCAATGCTCCATGAACCGTGTCATCACAATATTCCAGTACACTTTTCGTCACAATGATCCTTGACCACATTCATCTGAATACTCCATGGCCTATGTATTCACAATTTTTCATGGCCCCTGAAATCACTTTGCTCCATGTTCCCTTTCTAACAATGCTCCATGACCACAGTCATCACATTGTCCCATGACGCCTGTCATCACAATGCTCCATGGCCCCTTTCATCACTATGCTCCATGATCCCTGTCTTCACAATGTTCTAGAACAATTGTGATCACAATGCCCCATGACCCCTGTCATCACAATGCTCCATGGCCCCTGTCATCCCTGTGCTCCATGATATCTTTCTTCACAATTCTAGTTGACCACTGTCATCACAATGCCCCATGACACCTGTCTTCATATTTCACCATGGCCCTTGTCATCGCAATGCTCCATGAACCGTGTCATCACAATATTCCAGTATATTTTCGTCACAATGATCCTTGACCACATTCATCTGAATACTCCATGGCCTATGTATTCACAATTTTTCATGACCCCTGAAATCAAATTGCTCCATGTTCCCTTTCTAACAAGGCTCCATGACCACTGTCAACACATTGTCCCATGACGCCTGTCATCATAATGCTCCATGGCCCCTTTCATCACTATGCTCCATGATCCCTGTCTTCACAATGTTCTAGAACAATTGTCATCACAATGCTCCATGACCCCTGTAATCACAATGCTCCATTCCCTTTTCATCACAGTGCTACAGAATTCTGGTCATCACAATATTCCATAACCGTGTCATCACAATGCTCTATGACCCCTGTCATCACAGTGCTCTACGAAACTAGTCATCACAATGATCCATGACCACATTCATCACAATGCTTCATGACCACTGTCATCACAATGCTCGATGACCCTTGTCATCACAATGCTCCATGCCGTTGTCATCAGAATGCTCCTTGGCCCCTCTAATCACAATGGTCCATGAACTTTTTATCACAATGCTCCAGAATTCTTGTCATCATAATATTCCATGCCCGTGTCATCACAATGCCCCATGACCCCTGTCATCACAATGCTCCATGGCCCCTGTCATCCCAGTGCTCCATGATATCTTTCTTCACAAATCTAGAGTACCACTGTCATCTAAATGCCCCATGACACCTGTCTTCACAGTTCGCCATGGCCCTTGTCATCGCAATGCTCCATGAACCGTGTCATCACAATTTTCCAGGAAACATTTTGTCACAATGATCCTTGACCACATTCATCTGAATACTCCATGGCCTATGTATTCACAAATTTTCATGGCCCCTGAAATCAAATTGCTCCATGTTCCCTTTCTAACAAGGCTCCATGACCACTGTCAACACATTGTCCCATGACGCCTGTCATCACAATGCTCCATGGCCCCTTTCATCACTATGCTCCATGATCCCTGTCTTCACAATGTTCTAGAACAATTGTCATCACAATGCTCCATGACCCCTGTAATCACAATGCTCCATTCCCTTTTCATCACAGTGCTACGGAATTGTGGTCATCACAATATTCCATAACCGTGTCATCACAATGCTCTATGACCCCTGTCATCACAATGCTCCACGACAATTGTCATCACAATGATCCATGACCACATTCATCACAATGCTTCATGACCACTGTCATCACAATGCTCGATGACCCTTTTCATCACAATGCTCCATGCCGTTGTCATCAGAATGCTCCTTGGCCCCTCTAATCACAATTGTCCATGATCTTTTTATCACAATGCTCCAGAATTCTTGTCATCATAATGTTCTATGGCCGTGTCATCACAATGCCCCATGACCCCTGTCATCACAATGCTCCATGGCTCCTGTCATCCCTGTGCTCCATGATATCTTTCTTCACAATTCTAGATGACCACTGTCATCAGAATGCCCCATGACACCTGTCTTCACATTTCGCCACGGCCCTTGTCATCGCAATGCTCCATGAACCGTGTCATCACAATATTCCAGTACACTTTTCGTCACAATGATACTTGACCACATTCATCTGAATACTCCATGGCCTATGTATTCACAATTTTTCATGGCCCCTGAAATCACTTTGCTCCATGTTCCCTTTCTAACAAATGCTCCATGACCACAGTCAACACATTGTCCCATAACGCCTGTCATCACAATGCTCCATGGCCCCTTTCATCACTATGCTCCATGATCCCTGTCTTCACAATGTTCTAGAACAATTGTCATCACAATGCTCCATGACCCCTGTAATCACAATGCTCCATTCCCTTTTCATCACTGTGCTACAGAATTCTGGTCATCACAATATTCCATAACCGTGTCATCACAATGCTCTATGACCCCTGTCATCACAATGCTCCACGACACATGTCATCACAATGATGCATGACCATATTCATCACAATGCTTCATGACCACTATCATCATAATCCTCGATGACCCTTGTCATCACAATGCTCCATGCCGTTGTCATCAGAATGCTCCTTGGCCCCTCTAATCACAATGGTCCATGACCTTTTTATCACAATGCTCCAGAATTCTTGTCATCATAATGTTCCATGGCCGTGTCATCACAATGCCCCATGACCCCTGTCATCACAATGCTCCATGGCCCCTGTCATCCCAGTGCTCCATGATATCGTTCTTCACAATTCTAGATGACCACTGTCATCACAATGCCCCATGACACCTGTCTTCACATTTCGCCATGGCCCTTGTCATCGCAAAGCTCCATGAACCGTGTCATCACAATATACCAGGACACTTTTCGTCACAATGCTCCTTGACCACATTCATCTGAATACTCCATGGCCTATGTATTCACAATTGTTCATGGCCCCTGAAATCAAATTGCTCCATGTTCCCTTTCTAACAATGCTCCATGACCACTGTCAACACAATGTCCCATGACGCCTGTCATCACAATTTTCCATGGCCCCTTTCATCACTATGTTCCATGATCCCTGTCATCACAATGTTCTAGAACAATTGTCAACAAAATGCTCCATGACCCCTGTAAACACAATGCTCCATTCCCTTTTCATCACAGTGCTACAGAATTCTGGTCATCACAATATTCCATAACCGTGTCATCACAATGCTCTATGACCCCTGTCATCACAATGCTCCACGACACTTGTCATCACAATGATCCATGACCACATTCATCACAATGCTTCATGACCACTGTCATCACAATGCTCGATGACACTTGTCATCAAAATGCTCCATGCAGTTGTCATCAGAATGCTCCATGGCCCCTCTAATCACAATGATCCATGCCCATTTTATCACAATGTTCCAGAATTCTTGTCATCATAATTCTCCAAGACCGTGTCATCACAAAGCCCCATGACCCCTGTCATCACAATGCTCCGTGGCCCCTGTCATCCCAGTGCTCCATGATATCTTTCTTCACAAATCTAGAGGACCACTGTCATCTAAATGCCCCATGACACCTGTCTTCACAGTTCGCCATGGCCCTTGTCATCGCAATGCTCCATGAACCGTGTCATCACAATTTTCCAGGACACATTTTGTCACAATGATCCTTGACCACATTCATCTGAATACTCCATGGCCTATGTATTCACAAATTTTCATGGCCCCTGAAATCAAATTGCTCCATGTTCCCTTTCTAACAAGGCTCCATGACCACTGTCAACACATTGTCCCATGACGCCTGTCATCACAATGCTCCATGGCCCCTTTCATCACTATGCTCCATGATCCCTGTCTTCACAATGTTCTAGAACAATTGTCATCACAATGCTCCATGACCCCTGTAATCACAATGCTCCATTCCCTTTTCATCACAGTGCTACAGAATTGTGGTCATCACAATATTCCATAACCGTGTCATCACAATGCTCTATGACCCCTGTCATCACAATGCTCCACGACAATTGTCATCACAATGATCCATGACCACATTCATCACAATGCTTCATGACCACTGTCATCACAATGCTCGATGACCCTTTTCATCACAATGCTCCATGCCGTTGTCATCAGAATGCTCCTTGGCCCCTCTAATCACAATTGTCCATGATCTTTTTATCACAATGCTCCAGAATTCTTGTCATCATAATGTTCTATGGCCGTGTCATCACAATGCCCCATGACCCCTGTCATCACAATGCTCCATGGCCCCTGTCATCCCTGTGCTCCATGATATCTTTCTTCACAATTCTAGATGACCACTGTCATCAGAATGCCCCATGACACCTGTCTTCACATTTCGCCACGGCCCTTGTCATCGCAATGCTCCATGAACCGTGTCATCACAATATTCCAGTACACTTTTCGTCACAAAGATCCTTGACCACATTCAACTGAATACACCATGGCCTATGTATTCACAATTTTTCATGGCCCCTGAAATCACTTTGCTCCATGTTCCCTTTCTAACAAATGCTCCATGACCACAGTCAACACATTGTCCCATGACGCCTGTCATCACAATGCTCCATGGCCCCTTTCATCACTATGCTCCATGATCCCTGTCTTCACATTGTTCTAGAACAATTGTCATCACAATGCTCCATGACCCCTGTAATCACAATGCTCCATTCCCTTTTCATCACTGTGCTACAGAATTCTGGTCATCACAATATTCCATAACCGTGTCATCACAATGCTCTATGACCCCTGTCATCACAATGCTCCACGACACATGTCATCACAATGATGCATGACCACATTCATCACAATGCTTCATAACCACTATCATCATAATGCTCGATGACCCTTGTCATCACAATGCTCCATGCCATTGTCATCAGAATGCTCCTTGGCCCCTCTAATCACAATGGTCCATGACCTTTTTATCACAATGCTCCAGAATTCTTGTCATCATAATGTTCCATGGCCGTGTCATCACAATGCCCCATGACCCCTGTCATCACAATGCTCCATGGCCCCTGTCATCCCAGTGCTCCATGATATCGTTCTTCACAATTCTAGATGACCACTGTCATCACAATGCCCCATGACACCTGTCTTCACATTTCGCCATGGCCCTTGTCATCGCAAAGCTCCATGAACCGTGTCATCACAATATACCAGGACACTTTTCGTCACAATGCTCCTTGACCACATTCATCTGAATACTCCATGGCCTATGTATTCACAATTGTTCATGGCCCCTGAAATCAAATTCCTCCATGTTCCCTTTCTAACAATGCTCCATGACCACTGTCAACACAATGTCCCATGACGCCTGTCATCACAATTTTCCATGGCCCCTTTCATCACTATGTTCCATGATCCCTGTCATCACAATGTTCTAGAACAATTGTCAACACAATGCTCCATGACCCCTGTAAACACAATGCTCCATTCCCTTTTCATCACAGTGCTACAGAATTCTGGTCATCACAATATTCCATAACCGTGTCATCACAATGCTCTATGACTCCTGTCATCACAATGTTCCACGACACTTGTCATCACAATGATCCATGACCACATTCATCAAAATGCTTCATGACCACTGTCATCACAATGCTCGATGACCCTTGTCATCACAATGCTCCATGCCGTTGTCATCAGAATGCTCCTTGGCCCCTCTAATCACAATGGTCCATACCCTTTTTATCACAATGCTCCAGAATTCTTGTCATCATAATGTTCCATGGCCGTTTCATCACAATGCCCCATGACCACTGTCATCACAATGTTCCATGTACCCTATCATCCCAGTGCTCCATGATATCTTTCTTCACAATTCTAGATGACCACTGTCATCACAATGCCCCATGACACCTGTCTTCACATTTCGCCATTGCCCTTGTCATCGCAAAGCTCCATGAACCGTGTCATCACAATATTCCAGGACACTTTTCGTCACAATGATCCTTGACCACATTCATCTGAATACTCCATGGCCTATGTATTCGGAATTTTTCATGGCCCCTGAAATCAAATTGCTCCATGTTCCCTTTCTAACAATGCTCCATGACCACTGTCAACACAATGTCCCATGACGCCTGTCATCACAATGCTCCATGGCCGCTTTCATCACTATGCTCCATGATCCCTGTCATCACAATGTTCTAGAACAATTGTCATCACAATGCTCCATGACCCCTGTAATCACACTGCTCCATTCCCTATTCATCACAGTGCTACAGAATTCTGGTCATCACAATATTCCATAACCGTGTCATCACAATGCTCTATGACCCCTGTCATCACAAAGCTCCACGACATTTGTGATCACAATGATCCATGACCACATTCATCACAATGCTTCATGACCAGTGTCATTACAATGCTCGATGACCCTTGTCATCAAAATGCTCCATGCAGTTGTCATCAGAATGCTCCATGGCCCCTCTAATCACAATGGTCCATGCCCATTTTATCACAATGTTCCAGAATTCTTGTCATCATAAAGCTCCATGGCCGTGTCATCACAAAGCCCCATGACCCCTGTCATCACAATGCTCCATGGCCCCTGTCATCCCTGTGCTCCATGATATCTTTCTTCACAAATCTACATGATCACTGTCATCACAATGCCCCATGACACCTGTCTTCACATTTCGCCATGGCCCTTGTCATCGCAATGCTCCATGAACCGTGTCATCACAATATTCCAGGACACTTTTCGTCACAATGATCCTTGACCACATTCATCTGAATAATCCATGGCGTATGTATTCGCAATTTTTCATGACCCCTGAAATCAAATTGCTCCATGTTCCCTTTCTAACAATGCTCCATGTCCACTGTCAACACAATGTCCCATGACGCCTGTCAACACAAATCTCCATTTCCCCTTTCATCACTATGCTCCATGATCCCTGTCTCACAATGTTCTAGAACATTTGTCATCACAATGCTCCATGACCCCTGTAATCACAATGCTCCATTCCCTTTTCATCACTGTGCTACAGAATTCTGGTCATCACAATATTCCATAAATGTGTCATCACAATGCTCTATGACCCCTGTCATCACAATGCTCCACGACACTTGTCATCACAATGATGCATGACCACATTCATCACAATGCTTCATGACCACTATCATCACAATGCTCGATGACCCTTGTCATCACAATGCTCCTTGCCGTTGTCATCAGAATGCTCCTTGGCCCCTCTAATCACAATGGTCCATGACCTTTTTATCACAATGCTCCAGAATTCTTGTCATCATAATGTTCCATGGCAGTGACATCACAATGCCCCATGACCCCTGTCCTCACAATGCTCCATGGCGCCTGTCATCCCCGTGCTCCATGATATCTTTCTTCACAATTCTAGATGACCACTGTCATCACAATGCCCCATGACACCTGTCTTCACATTTCGCCATGGCCCTTGTCATCCCAATGCTCCATGAACCGTGTCATCACAATATTCCAGGACACTTTTTGTCACAATGATCCTTGACCACATTCATCTGAATACTCCATGGCCTATGTATTCGCAATTTTTCATGGCCCCTGAAATCAAATTGCTCCATGTTCCCTTTCTAACAATGCTCCATGACCACTGTCAACACAATGTCCCATGACGCCTGTCATCACAATGCTCCATGGCCCCTTTCATCACTATGCTCCATGATCCCTGTCATCACAATGTTCTAGAACAATTGTCATCACAGTGCTCCATGACCTCTGTAATCACAATGCTCCATTCCCTATTCATCAAAGTGCTACAGAATTCTGGTCATCACAATATTCCATAACCGTGTCATCACAATGCTCTATGACCCCTGTCATCACAATGCTCCACGACACTTGTCATCACAATGATCCATGACCACATTCATCACAATGCTTCATGACCACTGTCATCACAATGCTCGATGACCCTTTTCATCACAATGCTCCATGCCGTTGTCATCAGAATGCTCCTTGGCCCCTCTAATCACAATTGTCCATGATCTTTTTATCACAATGCTCCAGAATTCTTGTCATTGTTATGTTCCATGGCCGTGTCATCACAATGCCCCATGACCCCTGTCATCACAATGCTCCATGGCCCCTGTCATCCCTGTGCTCCATGATATCGTTCTTCACAATTCTAGATGACCACTGTCATCACAATGCCCCATGACACCTGTCTTCACATTTCGCCACGGCCCTTGTCATCGCAATGCTCCATGAACCGTGTCATCACAATATTCCAGGACACTTTTCTTCACAATGATCCTTGACCACATTCATCTGAATACTCCATGGCCTATGTATTCACAATTGTTCATGGCCCCTGAAATCAAATTGCTCCATGTTCCCTTTCTAACAATGCTCCATGACCACTGTCAACACAATGTCCCATGACGCCTGTCATCACAATTCTCCATGGCCCCTTTCATCACTATGTTCCATGATCCCTGTCATCACAATGTTCTAGAACAATTGTCAACACAATGCTCCATGACCCCTGTAATCACAATGCTCCATTCCCTTTTCATCACAGTGCTACAGAATTCTGGTCATCACAATATTCGATAACCGTGTCATCACAATGCTCTATGACCCCTGTCATCACAATGTTCCAAGACACTTGTCATCACAATGATCCATGACCACATTCATCAAAATGCTTCATGACCACTGTCATCACAATGCTCGATGACCCTTGTCATCACAATGCTCCATGCCGTTGTCATCAGAATGCTCCTTGGCCCCTCTAATCACAATGGTCCATACCCTTTTTATCACAATGCTCCAGAATTCTTGTCATCATAATGCTCCAAGACCGTGTCATCACAAAGCCCCATGACCCCTGTCATCACAATGCTCCGTGGCCCCTGTCATCCCAGTGCTCCATGATATCTTTCTTCACAAATCTAGAGGACCACTGTCATCTAAATGCCCCATGACACCTGTCTTCACAGTTCGCCATGGCCCTTGTCATCGCAATGCTCCATGAACCGTGTCATCACAATTTTCCAGGACACATTTTGTCACAATGATCCTTGACCACATTCATCTGAATACTCCATGGCCTATGTATTCACAAATTTTCATGGCCCCTGAAATCAAATTGCTCCATGTTCCCTTTCTAACAAGGCTCCATGACCACTGTCAACACATTGTCCCATGACGCCTGTCATCACAATGCTCCATGGCCCCTTTCATCACTATGCTCCATGATCCCTGTCTTCACAATGTTCTAGAACAATTGTCATCACAATGCTCCATGACCCCTGTAATCACAATGCTCCATTCCCTTTTCATCACAGTGCTACAGAATTGTGGTCATCACAATATTCCATAACTGTGTCATCACAATGCTCTATGACCCCTGTCATCACAATGCTCCACGACAATTGTCATCACAATGATCCATGACCACATTCATCACAATGCTTCATGACCACTGTCATCACAATGCTCGATGACCCTTTTCATCACAATGCTCCATGCCGTTGTCATCAGAATGCTCCTTGGCCCCTCTAATCACAATTGTCCATGATCTTTTTATCACAATGCTCCAGAATTCTTGTCATCATAATGTTCTATGGCCGTGTCATCACAATGCCCCATGACCCCTGTCATCCCAATGCTCCATGGCCCCTGTCATCCCTGTGCTCCATGATATCTTTCTTCACAATTCTAGATGACCACTGTCATCAGAATGCCCCATGACACCTGTCTTCACATTTCGCCACGGCCCTTGTCATCGCAATGCTCCATGAACCGTGTCATCACAATATTCCAGTACACTTTTCGTCACAATGATCCTTGACCACATTCAACTGAATACACCATGGCCTATGTATTCACAATTTTTCATGGCCCCTGAAATCACTTTGCTCCATGTTCCCTTTCTAACAAATGCTCCATGACCACAGTCAACACATTGTCCCATGACGCCTGTCATCACAATGCTCCATGGCCCCTTTCATCACTATGCTCCATGATCCCTGTCTTCACAATGTTCTAGAACAATTGTCATCACAATGCTCCATGACCCCTGTAATCACAATGCTCCATTCCCTTTTCATCACTGTGCTACAGAATTCTGGTCATCACAATATTCCATAACCGTGTCATCACAATGCTCTATGACCCCTGTCATCACAATGCTCCACGACACATGTCATCACAATGATGCATGACCACATTCATCACAATGCTTCATAACCACTATCATCATAATGCTCGATGACCCTTGTCATCACAATGCTCCATGCCGTTGTCATCAGAATGCTCCTTGGCCCCTCTAATCACAATGGTCCATGACCTTTTTATCACAATGCTCCAGAATTCTTGTCATCATAATGTTCCATGGCCGTGTCATCACAATGCCCCATGACCCCTGTCATCACAATGCTCCATGGCCCCTGTCATCCCAGTGCTCCATGATATCGTTCTTCACAATTCTAGATGACCACTGTCATCACAATGCCCCATGACACCTGTCTTCACATTTCGCCATGGCCCTTGTCATCGCAAAGCTCCATGAACCGTGTCATCACAATATACCAGGACACTTTTCGTCACAATGCTCCTTGACCACATTCATCTGAATACTCCATGGCCTATGTATTCACAATTGCTCATGGCCCCTGAAATCAAATTGCTCCATGTTCCCTTTCTAACAATGTTCCATGACCACTGTCAACACAATGTCCCATGACGCCTGTCATCACAATTTTCCATGGCCCCTTTCATCACTATGTTCCATGATCCCTGTCATCACAATGTTCTAGAACAATTGTCAACACAATGCTCCATGACCCCTGTAAACACAATGCTCCATTCCCTTTTCATCACAGTGCTACAGAATTCTGGTCATCACAATATTCCATAACCGTGTCATCACAATGCTCTATGACCCCTGTCATCACAATTCTCCACGACACTTGTCATCACAATGATCCATGACCACATTCATCACAATGCTTCATGACCACTGTCATCACAATGCTCGATGACCCTTGTCATCACAATGCTCCATGCCGTTGTCATCAGAATGCTCCTTGGCCCCTCTAATCACAATGGTCCATACCCTTTTTATCACAATGCTCCAGAATTCTTGTCATCATAATGTTCCATGGCCGTTTCATCACAATGCCCCATGACCCCTGTCATCACAATGTTCCATGTACCCTATCATCCCAGTGCTCCATGATATCTTTCTTCACAATTCTAGATGACCACTGTCATCACAATGCCCCATGACACCTGTCTTCACATTTCGCCATTGCCCTTGTCATCGCAAAGCTCCATGAACCGTGTCATCACAATATTCCAGGACACTTTTCGTCACAATGATCCTTGACCACATTCATCTGAATACTCCATGGCCTATGTATTCGGAATTTTTCATGGCCCCTGAAATCAAATTGCTCCATGTTCCCTTTCTAACAATGCTCCATGACCACTGTCAACACAATGTCCCATGACGCCTGTCATCACAATGCTCCATGGCCGCTTTCATCACTATGCTCCATGATCCCTGTCATCACAATGTTCTAGAACAATTGTCATCACAATGCTCCATGACCCCTGTAATCACACTGCTCCATTCCCTATTCATCACAGTGCTACAGAATTCTGGTCATCACAATATTCCATAACCGTGTCATCACAATGCTCTATGACCCCTGTCATCACAAAGCTCCACGACACTTGTGATCACAATGATCCATGACCACATTCATCACAATGCTTCATGACCAGTGTCATTACAATGCTCGATGACCCTTGTCATCAAAATGCTCCATGCAGTTGTCATCAGAATGCTCCATGGCCCCTCTAATCACAATGGTCCATGCCCATTTTATCACAATGTTCCAGAATTCTTGTCATCATAAAGCTCCATGGCCGTGTCATCACAAAGCCCCATGACCCCTGTCATCACAATGCTTCATGGCCCCTGTCATCCCTGTGCTCCATGATATCTTTCTTCACAAATCTACATGATCACTGTCATCACAATGCCCCATGACACCTGTCTTCACATTTCGCCATGGCCCTTGTCATCACAATGCTCCATGAACCGTGTCATCACAATATTCCAGGACACTTTTCGTCACAATGATCCTTGACCACATTCATCTGAATAATCCATGGCGTATGTATTCGCAATTTTTCATGACCCCTGAAATCAAATTGCTCCATGTTCCCTTTCTAACAATGCTCCATGTCCACTGTCAACACAATGTCCCATGACGCCTGTCAACACAAATCTCCATTTCCCCTTTCATCACTATGCTCCATGATCCCTGTCTCACAATGTTCTAGAACATTTGTCATCACAATGCTCCATGACCCCTGTAATCACAATGCTCCATTCCCTTTTCATCACAGTGCTACAGAATTCTGGTCATCACAATATTCCATAACCGTGTCATCACAATGCTCTATGACCCCTGTCATCACAATGCTCCACGACACTTGTCATCACAATGATCCATGACCACATTCATCACAATGCTTCATGACCACTGTCATCACAATGCTCGATGACCCTTTTCATCACAATGCTCCATGCCGTTGTCATCAGAATGCTCCTTGGCCCCTCTAATCACAATTGTCCATGATCTTTTTATCACAATGCTCCAGAATTCTTGTCATTGTAATGTTCCATGGCCGTGTCATCACAATGCCCCATGACCCCTGTCATCACAATGCTCCATGGCCCCTGTCATCCCTGTGCTCCATGATATCGTTCTTCACAATTCTAGATGACCACTGTCATCACAATGCCCCATGACACCTGTCTTCACATTTCGCCACGGCCCTTGTCATCGCAATGCTCCATGAACCGTGTCATCACAATATTCCAGGACACTTTTCCTCACAATGATCCTTGACCACATTCATCTGAATACTCCATGGCCTATGTATTCACAATTGTTCATGGCCCCTGAAATCAAATTGCTCCATGTTCCCTTTCTAACAATGCTCCATGACCACTGTCAACACAATGTCCCATGACGCCTGTCATCACAATTCTCCATGGCCCCTTTCATCACTATGTTCCATGATCCCTGTCATCACAATGTTCTAGAACAATTGTCAACACAATGCTCCATGACCCCTGTAATCACAATGCTCCATTCCCTTTTCATCACAGTGCTACAGAATTCTGGTCATCACAATATTCGATAACCGTGTCATCACAATGCTCTATGACCCCTGTCATCACAATGTTCCAAGACACTTGTCATCACAATGATCCATGACCACATTCAACAAAATGCTTCATGACCACTGTCATCACAATGCTCGATGACCCTTGTCATCACAATGCTCCATGCCGTTGTCATCAGAATGCTCCTTGGCCCCTCTAATCACAATGGTCCATACCCTTTTTATCACAATGCTCCAGAATTCTTGTCATCATAATGTTCCATGGCCGTGTCATCACAATGCCCCATGACCCCTGTCATCACAATGTTCCATGTACCCTATCATCCCAGTGCTCCATGATATCTTTCTTCACAATTCTAGATGACCACTGTCATCACAATGCCCCATGACACCTGTCTTCACATTTCGCCATTGCCCTTGTCATCGCAAAGCTCCATGAACCGTGTCATCACAATATTCCAGGACACTTTTCGTCACAATGATCCTTGACCACATTCATCTGAATACTCCATGGCCTATGTATTCGCAATTTTTCATGGCCCCTGAAATCAAATTGCTCCATGTTCCCTTTCTAACAATGCTCCATGACCACTGTCAACACAATGTCCCATGACGCCTGTCATCACAATGCTCCATGGCCCCTTTCATCACTATGCTCCATGATCCCTGTCATCACAATGTTCTAGAACAATTGTCATCACAGTGCTCCATGACGTCTGTAATCACAATGCTCCATTCCCTATTCATCACAGTGCTACAGAATTCTGGTCATCACAATATTCCATAACCGTGTCATCACAATGCTCTATGACCCCTGTCATCACAATGCTCCACGACACTTGTCATCACAATGATCCATGACCACATTCATCACAATGCTTCATGACCACTGTCATCACAATGCTCGATGACACTTGTCATCAAAATGCTCCATGCAGTTGTCATCAGAATGCTCCATGGCCCCTCTAATCAAAATGGTCCATGCCCATTTTATCACAATGTTCGAGAATTCTTGTCATCATAATGCTCCATGGCCGTGTCATCACAATGCCCCATGACCCCTGTCATCACAATGCTCTGTGGCCCCTGTCATCCCAGTGCTCCATGATATCTTTCTTCACAAATCTAGAGGACCACTGTCATCTAAATGCCCCATGACACCTGTCTTCACAGTTCGCCATGGCCCTTGTCATCGCAATGCTCCATGAACTGTGTCATCACAATATTCCAGTACACTTTTCGTCACAATGATCCTTGACCACATTCATCTGAATACTCCATGGCCTATGTATTCACAATTTTTCATGGCCCCTGAAATCACTTTGCTCCATGTTCCCTTTCTAACAAATGCTCCATGACCTCAGTCAACACATTGTCCCATGACGCCTGTCATCACAATGCTCCATGGCCCCTTTCATCACTATGCTCCATGATCCCTGTCTTCACAATGTTCTAGAACAATTGTCATCACAATGCTCCATGACCCCTGTAATCACAATGCTCCATTCCCTTTTCATCACTGTGCTACAGAATTCTGGTCATCACAATATTCCATAACCGTGTCATCACAATGCTCTATGACCCCTGTCATCACAATGCTCCACGACACATGTCATCACAATGATGCATGACCACATTCATCACAATGCTTCATGACCACTGTCATCACAATGCTCGATGACCCTTTTCTTCACAATGCTCCATGCCGTTGTCATCAGAATGCTCCTTGGCCCCTCTAATCACAATTGTCCATGATCTTTTTATCACAATGCTCCAGAATTCTTGTCATCATAATGTTCCATGGCCGTGTCATCACAATGCCCCATGACCCCTGTCATCACAATGCTCCATGGCCCCTGTCATCCCTGTGCTCCATGATATCTTTCTTCACAATTCTAGATGACCACTGTCATCAGAATGCCCCATGACACCTGTCTTCACATTTCGCCACGGCCCTTGTCATCGCAATGCTCCATGAACCGTGTCATCACAATATTCCAGTACACTTTTCGTCACAATGATCCTTGACCACATTCATCTGAATACTCCATGGCCTATGTATTCACAATTTTTCATGGCCCCTGAAATCACTTTGCTCCATGTTCCCTTTCTAACAAATGCTCCATGACCTCAGTCAACACATTGTCCCATGACGCCTGTCATCACAATGCTCCATGGCCCCTTTCATCACTATGCTCCATGATCCCTGTCTTCACAATGTTCTAGAACAATTGTCATCACAATGCTCCATGACCCCTGTAATCACAATGCTCCATTCCCTTTTCATCACTGTGCTACAGAATTCTGGTCATCACAATATTCCATAACCGTGTCATCACAATGCTCTATGACCCCTGTCATCACAATGCTCCACGACACATGTCATCACAATGATGCATGACCACATTCATCACAATGCTTCATGACCACTGTCATCACAATGCTCGATGACCCTTGTCATCACAATGCTCCATGCCGTTGTCATCAGAATGCTCCTTGGCCCCTCTAATCACAATGGTCCATGACCTTTTTATCACAATGCTCCAGAATTCTTGTCATCCTAATGTTCCATGGCCGTGTCATCACAATGCCCCATGACCCCTGTCATCACAATGCTCCATGGCCCCTGACATCCCAGTGCTCCATTATATCGTTCTTCACAATTCTAGATGACCACTGTCATCACAATGCCCCATGACACCTGTCTTCACATTTTGCCATGGCCCTTGTCATCGCAATGCTCCATGACCCGTGTCATCACAATATTCCAGGACACTTTTCGTCACAATGATCCTTGACCACATTCATCTGAATACTCTATGGCGCATGTATTCGCAATTTTTCATGGCCCCTGAAATCAAATTGCTCCATGTTCCCTTTCTAACAATGCTCCATGTCCACTGTCAACACAATGTCCCATGACGCCTGTCAACACAAATCTCCATTGCCCCTTTCATCACTATGCTCCATGATCCCTCTCATCACAATGTTCTAGAACAATTGTCATCACAATGCTCCATGACCCCTGTAATCACAATGCTCCATTCCCTTTTCATCACTGTGCTACAGAATTCTGGTCATCACAATATTCCATAACCGTGTCATCACAATGCTCTATGACCCCTGTCATCACAATGCTCCACGACACTTGTCATCACAATGATGCATGACCACATTCATCACAATGCTTCATGACCACTATCATCACAATGCTCGATGACCATTGTCATCACAATGCTCCATGCCGTTGTCATCAGAATGCTCCTTGGCCCCTCTAATCACCATGGTCCATAATCTTTTTATCAAATTGCTCCAGAATTCTTGTCATTATAATGTTCCATGGCCGTGTCATCACAATGCCCCATGACCCCTGTCATCACAATGCTCCATGGCGCCTGTCATCCCAGTGCTCCATGATATCTTTCTTCACAATTCTAGATGACCACTGTCATCACAATGCCCCATGACACCTGTCTACACATTTCACCATGGCCCTTGTCATCGCAATGCTCCATGAACCGTGTCATCACAATATTCCAGGACACTTTTCGTCACAATGATCCTTGACCACATTCATCTGAATACTCCATGGCCTATGTATTCACAATTGTTCGTGGCCCCTGAAATCAAATTGCTCCATGTTCCCTTTCTAACAATGCTCCATGACCACTGTCAACACAATGTCCCATGACGCCTGTCATCACAATGCTCCATGGCCCCTTTCATCACTATGCTCCATGATCCCTGTCTTCACAATGTTCTAGAACAATTGTCATCCCAATGCTCCATGACCCCTGTAATCACAATGCTCCATTCCCTTTTCATCACAGGGCTACAGAATTCTGGTCATCACAATAATCCATAACCGTGTCATCACAATGCTCTATGACCCCTGTCATCACAATGCTCCACGACACTTGTCATCACAATGATCCATGACCACATTCATCAAAATGCTTCATGACCACTGTCATCACAATGCTCGATGAACCTTGTCATCACAATGCTCCATGCCGTTGTGATCAGAATGCTCCTTGGCCCCTCTAATCACAATGGTCCATGCCAATTTTATCACAATGCTCCAGAATTCTTGTCATCATAATGTTCCATGGCTGTGTCATCACAATTCCCCATGACCCCTGTCATCACAATGCTCCATGGCGCCTGTCATCCCAGTGCTCCATGATATCTTTCTTCACAATTCTAGATGACCACTGTCATCACAATGCCCCATGACACCTGTCTTCACATTTGGCCATGGCCCTTGTCATCGCAATGCTCCATGAACCATGTCATCACAAAATTCCAGCACACTTCTGGTCACAATGATCCTTGACCACATTCATCTGAATACTCCATGGCCTATGTATTCACAATTGTTCATTGCCTCTGAAATCAAATTGCTCCATGTTCCCTTTCTAACAATGCTCCATGACCACTGTCAACACATTGTCCCATGACGCCTGTCATCACAATGCTCCATGGCCCCTTACATCACTATGCTCCATGATCCCTGTCATCCCAATGTTCTAGAACAATTGTCATCACAATGCTCCATGACCCCTGTAATCACAATGCTCCATTCCCTTTTCATCACAGTGCTACAGAATTCTGGTCATCACAATATTCCATAACCGTGTCATCACAATGCTCTATGACCCCTGTCATCAGAATGCTCCACGACACTTGTCATCACAATGAAGCATGACCACATTCATCACAATGCTTCATGACCACTGTCATCACAATGCTCGATGACCCTTGTCATCACAATGCTCCATGCCGTTGTGATCAGAATGCTCCTTGGCCCCTCTAATCACAGTGGTCCATGCCCATTTTATCACAATGCTCCAGAATTCTTGTCTTCATAATGTTCCATGGCCGTGTCATCACAATGCCCCATGACCCCTGTCATCACAATGCTCCATGGCCCCTGTCATCCACGTGCTCCATGATATCTTTCTTCACAATTCTAGATGACCACTGTCATCACAATGCCCCATGACACCTGTCTTCACATTTCGCCATGGCCCTTGTCATCCCAATGCTCCATGAACCGTGTCATCACAATATTCCAGGACACTTTTCGTCACTATGATCCTTGACCACATTCATCTGAATACTCCATGGCCTATGTATTCACAATTGTTCATGGCCCCTGAAATAAAATTGCTCCATGTTCCCTTTCTAACAATGCTCCATGACCACTGTCAACACAATGTCCCATGACGCCTATCATCACAATGCTCCATGGCCCCTTTCATCACTATGTTCCATGATCCCTGTCATCACAATGTTCTAGAACAATTGTCAACACAATGCTCCATGACCCCTATAAACACAATGCTCCATTCCCTTTTCATCACAGTGCTACAGAATTCTGGTCATCACAATATTCCATAACCGTGTCATCACAATGCTCTATGACCCCTGTCATCACAATGCTCCACGACAATTGTCATCACAATGATGCATGACCACATTCATCACAATGCTTCATGACCACTGTCATCACAATGCTCGATGACCCTTGTCATCACAATGCTCCATGCCGTTGTGATCAGAATGCTCCTTGGCCCCTCTAATCACAATGGTCCATGCCCATTTTATCACAATGCTCCAGAATTCTTGTCTTCATAATGTTCCATGGCCGTTTCATCACAATGCCCCATGAGCCCTGTCATCACAATGCTCCATGGCCCCTGTCATCCAAGTGCTCCATGATATCTTTCTTCACAGTTCTAGAGGACCACTGTCATCACAATGCCCCATGACGCATGTCTTCACATTTCGCCATGGCCCTTGTCATCCCAATGCTCCATGAACCGTGTCATCACAATATTCCAGGACACTTTTCCTCACAATGATCCTTGACCACAATCATCTGAATACTCCATGGCCTATGTATTCACAATTGTTCATGGCCCCTGAAATCAAATTGCTCCATGTTCCCTTTCTAACAATGCTCCATGACCACTGTCAACACAATGTCCCATGACGCCTGTCATCACAATGTTCCATGGCCCCTTTCATCACTATGCTCCATGATCCCTGTCTTCACAATGTTCTAGAACAATTGTCATCCCAATGCTCCATGACCCCTGTAATCACAATGCTCCATTCCCTTTTCATCACAGGGCTACAGAATTCTGGTCATCACAATAATCCATAACCGTGTCATCACAATGCTCTATGACCCCTGTCATCACAATGCTCCACGACACTTGTCATCACAATGATCCATGACCACATTCATCACAATGCTTCATGACCACTGTCATCACAATGCTCGATGAACCTTGTCATCACAATGCTCCATGCCGTTGTGATCAGAATGCTCCTTGGCCCCTCTAATCACCATGGTACATAACCTTTTTATCAAATTGCTCCAGAATTCTTGTCATTATAATGTTCCATGGCCGTGTCATCACAATGCCCCATGACCCCTGTCATCACAATGCTCCATGGCGCCTGTCATCCCAGTGCTCCATGATATCTTTCTTCACAATCCTAGATGACCACTGTCATCACAATGCCCCATGACACCTGTCTACACATTTCGCCATGGCCCTTGTCATCGCAATGCTCCATGAACCGTGTCATCACAATATTCCAGGACACATTTCGTCACAATGATCCTTGACCACATTCATCTGAATACTCCATGGCGTATGTATTCACAATTGTTCATGGCCCCTGAAATCAAATTGCTCCATGTTCCCTTTCTAAAATGCTCCATGACCACTGTCAACACAATATCCCATGACGCCTGTCATCACAATGCTCCATGGCCCCTTTCATCACTATGCTCCATGATCCCTGTCTTCACAATGTTCTAAACAATTGTCATCACAATGCTCCATGACCCCTGTAATCACAATGCTCCCCTTTTCATCACAGTGCTACAGAATTCTGGTCATCACAATATTCCATAACCATGTCATCACAATGCTCTATGACCCCTGTCATCACAATGCTCAATGACACTTGTCATCACAATGATCCATGACCATATTCATCACAATGCTTCATGACCACTGTCATCACAATGCTCGATGACACTTGTCATCACAATGCTCCATGCCGTTGTGATCAGAATGCTCCTTGGCCACTCTAATCACCATGGTCCATGCCCATTTTATCACAATGCTCCAGAATTCTTCTCATCATAATGTTCCATGGCCGTGTCATCACAATGCCCCATGACCCCTGTCATCACAATGCTCCATGGCCCCTGTCATCCCAGTGCTCCATGATATCTTTCTTCACAATTCTAGATGACCACTGTCATCACAATGCCCCATGACACCTGTCTTCACATTTCGCCATGGCCCTTGTCATCGCAATGCTCCATGAACCGTGTCATCACAATATTCCAGCACACTTCTGGTCACAATGATCCTTGACCACATTCATCTGAATACTCCATGGCCTAAGTATTCACAATTGTTCATGGCCCCTGAAATCAAATTGCTCCATGTTCCCTTTCTAACAATGCTCCATGACCACTGTCAACACATTGTCCCATGACGCCTGTCATCACAATGCTCCATGGCCCCTATCATCACTATTCTCCATGATCCCTGTCATCACAATGTTCTAGAACAATTGTCATCACAATGCTCCATGACCCCTGTAATCACAATGCTCCATTCCCTTTTCATCACAGTGCTACAGAATTCTGGTCATCACAATATTCCAAAACCGTGTCATCACAATGCTCTATGACCCCTGTCATCACAATGCACCACGACACTTGTCATCACAATGATGCATGACCACATTCATCACAATGCTTCATGACCACTGTCATCACAATGCTCGATGACACTTTTCATCACAATGCTCCATGCCGTTGTGATCAGAATGCTCCTTGGCCCCTCTAATCACAATGGTCCATGCCCATTTTATCACAATGCTCCAGAATTCTTGTCTTCATAATGGTCCATGGCCGTGTCATCACAATGCCCCATGACCCCTGTCATCACAATGCTCCATGGCCCCTGTCATCCAAGTGCTCCATGATATCTTTCTTCACAATTCTAGAGGACCACTGTCATCACAATGCCCCATGACACATGTCTTCACATTTCGCCATGGCCCTTGTCATCGCAATGCTCCATGAACCGTGTCATCACAATATTCCAGGACACTTTTCGTCACAATGATCCTTTACCACATTCATCTGAATACTCAATGGCCTATGTATTCACAATTTTTCATGGCCCCTGAAATTAAATTGCTCCATGTTCTCTTTCTAACAATGCTCCATGACCACTGTCAACAAAATGTCCCATGACGCCTGTCATCACAATGCTCCATGACCCCTTTCATCACTATGCTCCATGATCCCTGTCATCACAATGTTCTAGAACTATTGTCATCACAATGCTCCATGACCCCTGTAATCACAATGCTCCATTCCCTTTTCATCACAGTGCTACAGAATTCTGGTCATCACAATATTCCATAACCGTGTCATCACAATGCTCTATGACCCCTGTCATCACAATGCTCCACGACACTTTTCATCACAATGATCCATGACCACATTCATCACAATGCTTCATGACCACTGTCATCAAAATGCTCGATGACCCTTGACATCACAATGCTCCATGCCGTTTTCATCAGAATGCTCCTTGGCCCCTCTAATCACAATGGTCCATGCCCTTTTTATCACAATGCTCCAGAATTCTTGTCATCATAATGTTCCATGGCCGTGTCATCACAATGCCCCATGACCCCTGTCATCACAATGTTCCATGGCCCCTGTCATCCCAGTGCTCCATGATATCTTTCTTCACAATTCTAGAGGACCACTGTCATCACAATGCCCCATGACACATGTCTTCACATTTCGCCATGGCCCTTGTCATCCCAATGCTCCATGAACCGTGTCATCACAATATTCCAGGACACTTTTCGTCACAATGATCCTTGACCACATTCATCTGAATACTCCATGGCCTATGTATTCACAATTTTTCATGGCCCCTGAAATTAAATTGCTCCATGTTCTCTTACTATCAATGCTCCATGACCACTGTCAACACAATGTCCCATGACGCCTATCATCACAATGCTCCATGGCCCCTTACATCACTATGCTCCATGATCCCTGTCATCACAATGATCTAGAACAATTGTCATCACAATGCTCCATGACCCCTGTAATCACAATGCTCCATTCCCTTTTCATCACTGTGCTACAGAAATCTGGTTATCACAACATTCCATAACCGTGTCATCACAATGCTCTATGACCCCTGTCATCACAATGCTCCACGACAATTGTCATCACAATGATGCATGACCACATTCATCACAATGCTTCATGACCACTGTCATCACAATGCTCGATGACCCTTGTCATCAAAATGCTCCATGCCGTTGTCATCAGAATGCTCCTTGGCCCCTCTAATCACCATGGTCCATAACCTTTTTATCACAATGCTCCAGAATTCTTGTCATAATAATGTTCCCTGGCCTTGTCATCACAATGCCCCATGACCCCTGTCATCACAATGCTCCATGGCCCCTGTCATCCCAGTGCTCCATGATATCTTTCTTCACAATTCTAGATGACCACTGTCATAACAATGCCCCATGACACCCGTCTACACATTTCGCCATGGCCCTTGTCATCGCAATGCTCCATGAACCGTGTCATCACAATATTCCAGGACACTTTTCGTCACAATGATCCTTGACCACATTCATCTGAATACTCCATGGCCTATGTATTCACAATTGTTCATGGCCCCGGAAATCAAATTGCTCCATGTTCCATTTCTAACAATGCTCCATGACCACTGTCAACACAATGTCCCATGATGCCTGTCATCACAATGCTCCATGGCCCCTTTCATCACTATGATCCATGATCCCTGTCATCACAATGTTCTAGAACAATTGTCATCACAATGCTCCATGACCCCTGTAATCACAATGCTCCATTCCCTTTTCGTCACAGTGCTACAGAATTCTTGTCATCACAATATTCCATAACCGTGTCATCACAATGCTCTATGACCCCTGTCATCACAATTCTCCACGACACTTGTCATCACAATGATCCATGACCACATTCATCACAATGCTTCATGACCACTGTCATCACAATGCTCGATGACCCTTGTCATCACAATGCTCCATGCCATTGTCATCAGAATGCTCCTTGGCCCCTCTAATCACAATGGTCCATGACCTTTTTATCACAATGCCCCAGAATTCTTCTCATCATAATGTTCCATGGCCGTGTCATCACAATGCCCCATGACCCTTGTGATCACAATGTTCCATGTCCCCTATCATCCCAGTGCTCCATGATATCTTTCTTCACAATTCTAGATGACCACTGTCATCACAATGCCCCATGACACCTATCTTCACATTTCGCCATTGCCCTTGTCATCGCAATGCTCCATGAACCGTGTCATCACAATATTCCAGGACACTTTTCGTCACAATGATCCTTGACCACATTCATCTGAATACTCCATGGCCTATGTATTCACAATTGTTCATGGCCCCTGAAATCAAATTGCTCCATGTTCCCTTTCTAAAAAAGCTCCATGACCACTGTCAACACAACGTCCCATGACGCCTGTCATCACAATCCTCCATGGCCCCTTTCATCACTATGCTCCATGATCCCTGTCTTCACAATGTTCTAAACAATTGTCATCACAATGCTCCATGACCCCTGTAATCACAATGCTCCATTCCCTTTTCATCCCAGTGCTACAGAATTCTGGTCATCACAATATTCCATAACCGTGTCATCACAATGCTCTATGACCCCTGTCATCACAATGCTCCACGACACTAGTCATCACAATGATCCATGACCACATTCATCACAATGCTTCATGACCACTGTCATCACAATGCTCGATGACCCTTGTCATCACAATGCTCCATGCCGTTGTCATCAGAATGCTCCTTGGCCCCTCTAATCACAATGGTCCATGCCCTTTTATCACAATGCTCCAGAATTCTTATCATCATAATGTTCCATGGCCGTGTCATCACAATGCCCCATGACCCCTCTCACCACAATGCTCCATGGCCCCTGTCATCCCACTGCTCCATGATATCTTTCTTCACAATTCTAGATGACCACTGTCATCACAAAGCCCCATGACACCTGTCTTCACATTTCGCCATGGCCCTTGTCATCGCAATGCTCCGTGAACCGTGTCATCACAATATTCCACGACACTTGTCGTCACAATGATCCTTGACCACATTCATCTGAATATTCCATGGCCTATGTATTCACAATTGTTCATGGCCCCTGAAATCAAATTGCTCCATGTTCCCTTTCTAACAATGCTCCATGACCACTGTCAACACAATGTCCCATGACGCCTGTCATCACAATGCTCCATGGTCCCTTTCATCACTATGCTCCATGATCCCTGTCATCACAATGTTCTAGAACAATTGTCATCACAATGCTCCATGACCCCTGTAATCACAATGCTCCATTCCCTTTTCATCACAGTGCTACAGAATTCTGGTCATCACAGTATTCCATAACTGTGTCATCACAATGCTCTATGACCCCTGTCATCACAATGCTCCATGACACTTGTCATCACAATGATCCATGACCACATTCATCACAATGCTTCATGACCACTGTCATCACAATGCTCGATGACTCTTGTCATCACAATGCTCCATGCCGTTGTCATCAGAATGCTCCTTGGCCCCTCTAATCACAATGGTCCATGCCCTATTTATCACAATGCTCCAGAATTCTTGTCATCATAATGTTCCATGGCCGTGTCATCACAATGCTCCATGGCCTTTCATCATTATGCTCCATGATCCCTCTCATCACAATGTTCTAGAACAATTGTCATCCCAATGCTCCATGACCCCTGTAATCACAAAGCTCCATTCCCCTTTCATCACAGTGCTACAGAATTCTGGTCATCACAATATTCCATAACCGTGTCATCACAATGCTCTATGACCCCTGTCATCACAATTCTCCACGACACTTGTCATCACAATGATCCATGACCACATTCATCACAATGCTCCATGCCGTTGTCATCAGAATGCTCCTTGGCCCCTCTAATCACAATGGTCCATGCCCTATTTATCACAATGCTCCAGAATTCTTGTCATCATAATGTTCCATGGCCGTGTCATCACAATGCTCCATGGCCCCTTTCATCACTATGCTCCATGATCCCTGTCATCACAATGTTCCATGGCCCCTGTCATCGCACTGCTCCATGATATCTTCCTTCACAATTCTAGATGACCACTGTCATCACAAAGCCCCATGAAACCTGTCTTCACATTTCGCCATGGCCCTTGTCATCGCAATGCTCCATGAACCGTGTCATCACAATATTCCAGGACACTTGTCTTTACATTGATCCTTGACCACATTCATCTGAATACTCCATGGTCTATGTATTCACAATTTTTCATGGCCCCTGAAATCAAATTGCTCCATGTTCCCTTTCTAACAATGCTCCATGACCACTGTCAACACATTGTCCCATGATGCCTGTCATCACAATGTTCATGGCCCTTTCATCACTATGCTCCATGATCCATGTCTTCACAATGTTCTAGAACAATTGTCATCACAATGCTCCATGACCCCTTTAATCACAATGCTCCATTCCCTTTTCATCACAGTGCTACAGAATTCTGGTCATCACAATATTCCATAACCGTGTCATCACAATGCTCTATGACCCCTGTCATCACAATGCTCCACGACACTTGTCATCACAATGATCCATGACCACATTCATCACAATGCTTCATGACCACTGTCATCACAATGCTCGATGACCCTTGCCATCACAATGCTCCATGCCGATGTCATCAGAATGCTCCTTGGCCCCTCTAATCACAATGGTCCATGCCCTTTTTATCACAATGCTCCAGAATTCTTGTCATCATAATGTTCCATGGCCGTGTCATCACAATGCCCCATGACCCCTGTCATCACAATGTTCCATGGCCCCTGTCATCCCAGTGCTCCATGATATCTTTCTTCACAATTCTAGATGACCACTGTCATCACAATGCCCCATGACACCTGTCTTCACATTTCGCCATGGCCCTTGTCATCGCAATGCTCCATGAACCGTGTCATCACAATATTCCAGGACACTTTTCGTCACAATGGTCCTTGACCACATTCATCTGAATACTCCATGGCGTATGTATTCGCAATTTTTCATGGCCCCTGAAATCAAATTGCTCGATGTTCCCTTTCTAACAATGCTCCATGTCCACTGTCAACACAATGTCCCATGACGCCTGTCAACACAAATCTCCATTGCCCCTTTCATCACTATGCTCCATGATCCCTGTCATCACAATGTTCTAGAACAATTGTCATCAAAATGCTCCATGACCCTTGTAATCACAATGCTCCATTCCCTTTTCATCACTGTGCTACAGAAATCTGGTTATCACAACATTTCATAACCGTGTCATCACAATGCTCTATGACCCCTGTCATCACAATGCTCCACGACAATTGTCATCACAATGATGCATGACCACATTCATCACAATGCTTCATGACCACTGTCATCACAATGCTCGATGACCCTTGTCATCAAAATGCTCCATGCCGTTGTCATCAGAATGCTCCTTGGCCCCTCTAATCACCATGGTCCATAACCTTTTAATCACAATGCTCCAGAATTTTTGTCATAATAATGATCCCTGGCCTTGTCATCACAATGCCCCATGACCCCTGTCATCACAATGCTCCATGGCCCCTGTCATCCCAGTGCTCCATGATATCTTTCTTCACAATTCTAGATGACCACTGTCATAACAATGCCCCATGACACCCGTCTACACATTTCGCCATGGCCCTTGTCATCGCAATGCTCCATGAACCGTGTCATCACAATATTCCAGGACACTTTTCGTCACAATGATCCTTGACCACATTCATCTGAATACTCCATGGCCTATGTATTCACAATTGTTCATGGCCCCGGAAATCAAATTGCTCCATGTTCCCTTTCTAACAATGCTCCATGACCACTGTCAACACAATGTCCCATGACGCCTGTCATCACAATGCTCCATGGCCCCTTTCATCACTATGCTCCATGATCCCTGTCATCACAATGTTCTAGAACAATTGTCATCACAATGCTCCATGACCCCTGTAATCACAATGCTCCATTCCCTTTTCGTCACAGTGCTACGGAATTCTTGTCATCACAATATTCCATAAACGTGTCATCACAATGCTCTATGACCCCTGTCATCACAATGCTCCACGACACTTGTCATCACAATGATCCATGACCACATTCATCACAATGCTTCATGACCACTGTCATCACAATGCTCGATGACCCTTGTCATCACAATGCTCCATGCCGTTGTCATCAGAATGCTCCTTGGCCCCTCTAATCACAATGGTCCATGACCTTTTTATCACAATGCCCCAGAATTTTTCTCATCATAATGTTCCATGGCCGTGTCATCACAATGCCCCATGACCCCTGTGATCACAATGTTCCATGTCCCCTATCATCCCAGTGCTCCATGATATCTTTCTTCACAATTCTAGATGACCACTGTCATCACAATGCCCCATGACACCTATCTTCACATTTCGCCATTGCCCTTGTCATCGCAATGCTCCATGAACCGTGTTATCACAATATTCCAGGACACTTTTCGTCACAATGATCCTTGACCACATTCATCTGAATACTCCATGGCCTATGTATTCACAATTGTTCATGGCCCCTGAAATCAAATTGCTCCATGTTCCCTTTCTAACAAAGCTCCATGACCACAGTCAACACAACGTCCCATGACGCCTGTCATCACAATGCTCCATGGCCCCTTTCATCACTATGCTCCATGATCCCTGTCTTCACAATGTTCTAAACAATTGTCATCACAATGCTCCATGACCCCTGTAATCACAATGCTCCATTCCCTTTTCATCCCAGTGCTACAGAATTCTGGTCATCACAATATACCATAACCGTGTCATCACAATGCTCTATGACCCCTGTCATCACAATGCTCCACGACACTAGTCATCACAATGATCCATGACCACATTCATCACAATGCTCCATGCCGTTGTCATCAGAATGCTCCTTGGCCCCTCTAATCACAATGGTCCATGCCCTTTTTATCACAATGCTCCAGAATTCTTGTCATCATAATGTTCCATGGCCGTGTCATCACAGTGCCCCATGACCTCTGTCATCACAATGTTCCATGGCCCCTGTCATCCCAGTGCTCCATGATATCTTTCTTCACAATTCTAGATGACCACTGTCATCACAATGCCCCATGACACCTGTCTTCACATTTCGCCATGGCCCTTGTCATCGCAATGCTCCATGAACCGTGTCATCACAATATTCCAGGACACTTGTCGTCACAATGATCCTTGACCACATTCATCTGAATACTCCATGGCCTATGTATTCACAATTTTTCATGGCCCCTGAAATCAAATTTCTCCATGTTCCCTTTCTAACAATGCTCCATGACCACTGTCAACACATTGTCCCATGATGCCTGTCATCACAATGCTCCATGGCCCTTTCATCACTATGCTCCATGATCCCTGTCTTCACAATGTTCTAGAACAATTGTCATCACAATGCTCCATGACCCCTTTAATCACAATGCTCCATTCCCTTTTCATCCCAGTGCTACAGAATTCTGGTCATCACAATATTCCATAACCGTGTCATCACAATGCTCTATGACCCCTGTCATCACAATGCTCCACGACACTTGTCATCACAATGATCCATGACCACATTCATCACAATGCTTCATGACCACTGTCATCACAATGCCCGATGACCCTTGTCATCACAATGCTCCATGCCTTTGTCATCAGAATGCTCCTTGGCCCCTCTAATCACAATGGTCCATGCCCTTTTATCACAATGCTCCAGAATTCTTGTCATCATAATGTTCCATGGCCGTGTCATCACAATGCCCCATGACCCCTCTCACCAAAATGCTCCATGGCCCCTGTCATCCCACTGCTCCATGATATCTTTCTTCACAATTCTAGATGACCACTGTCATCACAAAGCCCCATGACACCTGTCTTCACATTTCGCCATGGCCCTTGTCATCGCAATGCTCCGTGAACCGTGTCATCACAATATTCCACGACACTTGTCGTCACAAAGATCCTTGACCACATTCATCTGAATACTCCATGGCCTATGTATTCACAATTGTTCATGGCCCCTGAAATCAAATTGCTCCATGTTCCCTTTCTAACAATGCTCCATGACCACTGTAAACACCATGTCCCATGACGCCTGTCATCACAATGCTCCATGGCCCCTTTCATCACTATGCTCCATGATCCCTGTCATCACAATGTTCTAGAACAATTGTCATCACAATGCTCCATGACCCCTGTAATCACAATGATCCATTCCCTTTTCATCACAGTGCTACAGAATTCTGGTCATCACAATATTCCATAACTGTGCCATCACAATGCTCTATGACCCCTGTCATCACAATGCTCCATGACACTTGTCATCACAATGATCCATGACCACATTCATCACAATGCTTCATGACCGCTGTCATCACAATGCTCGATGACTCTTGTCATCACAATGCTCCATGCCGTTGTCATCAGAATGCTCCTTGGCCCCTCTAATCACAATGGTCCATGCCCTATTTATCACAATGCTCCAGAATTCTTGTCATCATAATGTTCCATGGCCGTGTCATCACAATGCTCCATGGCCCCTTTCATCACTATGCTCCATGATCCCTGTCATCACAATGTTCTAGAACAATTGTCATCCCAATGCTCCATGACCCCTGTAATCACAAAGCTCCATTCCCTTTTCATCACAGTGCTACAGAATTCTGGTCATCACAATATTCCATAACCATGTCATCACAATGCTCTCTGACCCCTGTCATCACAATGCTCCATGGCCCCTGTCATCCCACTGCTCCATGATATCTTTCTTCACCATTCTAGATGACCACTGTCATCACAAAGCCCCATGACACCTGTCTTCACATTTCGCCATGGCCCTTGTCATCGCAATGCTCCATGAACCGTGTCATCACAATATTCCAAGACACTTGTCGTCACAATGATCCTTGACCACATTCATCTGAATACTCCATGGCCTATGTATTCACAATTTTTCATGGCCCCTGAAATCAAATTGCTCCATGTTCCCTTTCTAACAATGCTCCATGACCACTGTCAACACAATGTCCCATGACGCCTGTCATCACAATGCTCCTTGGCCCCTTTCATCACTATGCTCCATGATCCCTGTCTTCACAATGTTCTAAACAATTGTCATCACAATGCTCCATGACCCCTGTAATCACAATGCTCCATTCCCTTTTCATCACAGTGCTACAGAATTCTGGTCATCACAATATTCCATAACCGTGTCATCACAATGCTCTATGACCCCTGTCATCACAATGCTCCACGACACTTGTCATCACAATGATCCATGAGCACATTCATCACAATGCTTCATGACCACTGTCATCACAATGCTCGATGACCCTTGTCATCACAATGCTCCATGCCATTGTCATCAGAATGCTCCTTGGCCCTTCTAATTACAATGGTCCATGCCCTTTTTATCACAATGCTCCAGACTTCTTGTCATCATAATGTTCCATGGCCGTGTCATCACAATGCCCCATGACCCCTGTCATCACAATGCTCCATGGCCCCTGTCATCCCAGTGCTCCATGATATCTTTCTTCACAATTCTAGATGACCACTGTCATCACAATGCCCCATGACACCTGTCTTCACATTTCGCCATGACACTTGTCATCGCAATGCTCCATGAACCGTGTCATCACAATATTCCAGGACACATTTCGTCACAATAATCCTTGACCACATTCATCTGAATACTCCATGGCCTATGTATTCACAATTTTTCATGGCCCCTGAAATCAAATTGCTCCATGTTCCCTTTCTAACAATGCTCCATTACCACTGTCAACACAATGTCCCATGACGCCTGTCATCACAATGCTCCATGGCCCCTTTCATCACTATGCTCCATGATCCCTGTCATCACAGTGTTCTAGAACAATTGTCATCACAATGCTCCATGACCCCTGTAATCACAATGCTCCATTCAATTTTCATCACAGTGCTACAGAATTCTGGTCATCACAATATTCCATAACTGTGTCATCACAATGCTCTATGACCCCTGTCATCACAATGCTCCACGACACTTGTCATCACAATGATCCATAACCACATTCATCACAATGCTTCATGACCACTGTCATCACAATGCGCGATGACCCTTGTCATCACAATGCTCCATGCCGTTGTCATCAGAATGTTCCTTGGCCCCTCTAATCACAATGGTCCATGCCCTTTTTATCACAATGCTCCAGAATTCTTGTCATCATAATGTTCCATGGCCGTGTCATCACAGTGCCCCATGAACCCTGTCATCACAATGTTCCATGGCCCCTGTCATCCCAGTGCTCCATGATATCTTTCTTCACAATTCTAGATGACCACTGTCATCACAATGCCACATGACACCTGTCTTCACATTTCGCCATGGCCCTTGTCATCGCAATGCTCCATGAACCGTGTCATCACAATATTCCAGGACACTTGTCGTCACAATGATCCTTGACCACATTCATCTGAATACTCCATGGCCTATGTATTCACAATTTTTCATGGCCCCTGAAATCAAATTGCTCCATGTTCCCTTTCTAACAATGCTCCATGACCACTGTCAACACATTGTCCCATGATGCCTGTCATCACAATGCTCCATGGCCCTTTCATCACTATGCTCCATGATCCCTGTCTTCACAATGTTCTAGAACAATTGTCATCACAATGCACCATGACCCCTTTAATCACAATGCTCCATTCCCTTTTCATCCCAGTGCTACAGAATTCTGGTCATCACAATATTCCATAACCGTGTCATCACAATGCTCTATGACCCCTGTCATCACAATGCTCCACGACACTTGTCATCACAATGATCCATGACCACATTCATCACAATGCTTCATGACCACTGTCATCACAATGCTCGATGACCCTTGTCATCACAATGCTCCATGCCGTTGTCATCAGAATGCTCCTTGGCCCCTCTAATCACAATGGTCCATGCCCTTTTATCACAATGCTCCAGAATTCTAGTCATCATAATGTTCCATGGCCGTGTCATCACAATGCCCCATGACCCCTGTCATCACAATGTTCCATGGCCCCTGTCATCCCAGTGCTCCATGATATCTTTCTTCACAATTCTAGATGACCACTGTCATCACAATGCCCCATGACACCTGTCTTCACATTTCGCCATGGCCCTTGTCATCGCAATGCTCCATGAACCGTGTCATCACAATATTCCAGGACACTTTTCGTCACAATGGTCCTTGACCACATTCATCTGAATACTCCATGGCGTATGTATTCGCAATTTTTCATGGCCCCTGAAATCAAATTGCTCGATGTTCCCTTTCTAACAATGCTCCATGTCCACTGTCAACACAATGTCCCATGACGCCTGTCAACACAAATCTCCATTGCCCCTTTCATCACTATGCTCCATGATCCCTGTCATCACAATGTTCTAGAACAATTGTCATCAAAATTCTCCATGACCCTTGTAATCACAATGCTCCATTCCCTTTTCATCACTGTGCTACAGAAATCTGGTTATCACAACATTTCATAACCGTGTCATCACAATGCTCTATGACCCCTGTCATCACAATGCTCCACGACAATTGTCATCACAATGATGCATGACCACATTCATCACAATGCTTCATGACCACTGTCATCACAATGCTCGATGACCCTTGTCATCAAAATGCTCCATGCCGTTGTCATCAGAATGCTCCTTGGCCCCTCTAATCACCATGGTCCATAACCTTTTAATCACAATGCTCCAGAATTTTTGTCATAATAATGATCCCTGGCCTTGTCATCACAATGCCCCATGACCCCTGTCATCACAATGCTCCATGGCCCCTGTCATCCCAGTGCTCCATCATATCTTTCTTCACAATTCTAGATGACCACTGTCATAACAATGCCCCATGACACCCGTCTACACATTTCGACATGGCCCTTGTCATCGCAATGCTCCATGAACCGTGTCATCACAATATTCCAGGACACTTTTCGTCACAATGATCCTTGACCACATTCATCTGAATACTCCATGGCCTATGTATTCACAATTGTTCATGGCCCCGGAAATCAAATTGCTCCATGTTCCCTTTCTAACAATGCTCCATGACCACTGTCAACACAATGTCCCATGACGCCTGTCAACACAATGCTCCATGGCCCCTTTCATCACTATGCTCCATGATCCCTGTCATCACAATGTTCTAGAACAATTGTCATCACAATGCTCCATGACCCCTGTAATCACAATGCTCCATTCCCTTTTCGTCACAGTGCTACGGAATTCTTGTCATCACAATATTCCATAAACGTGTCATCACAATGCTCTATGACCCCTGTCATCACAATGCTCCACGACACTTGTCATCACAATGATCCATGACCACATTCATCACAATGCTTCATGACCACTGTCATCACAATGCTCGATGACCCTTGTCATCACAATGCTCCATGCCGTTGTCATCAGAATGCTCCTTGGCCCCTCTAATCACAATGGTCCATGACCTTTTTATCACAATGCTCCAGAATTTTTGTCATAATAATGATCCCTGGCCTTGTCATCACAATGCCCCATGACCCCTGTCATCACAATGCTCCATGGCCCCTGTCATCCCAGTGCTCCATGATATCTTTCTTCACAATTCTAGATGACCACTGTCATAACAATGCCCCATGACACCCGTCTACACATTTCGCCATGGCCCTTGTCATCGCAATGCTCCATGAACCGTGTCATCACAATATTCCAGGACACTTTTCGTCACAATGATCCTTGACCACATTCATCTGAATACTCCATGGCCTATGTATTCACAATTGTTCATGGCCCCGGAAATCAAATTGCTCCATGTTCCCTTTCTAACAATGCTCCATGACCACTGTCAACACAATGTCCCATGACGCCTGTCATCACAATGCTCCATGGCCCCTTTCATCACTATGCTCCATGATCCCTGTCATCACAATGTTCTAGAACAATTGTCATCACAATGCTCCATGACCCCTGTAATCACAATGCTCCATTCCCTTTTCGTCACAGTGCTACGGAATTCTTGTCATCACAATATTCCATAAACGTGTCATCACAATGCTCTATGACCCCTGTCATCACAATGCTCCACGACACTTGTCATCACAATGATCCATGACCACATTCATCACAATGCTTCATGACCACTGTCATCACAATGCTCGATGACCCTTGTCATCACAATGTTCCATGCCGTTGTCATCAGAATGCTCCTTGGCCCCTCTAATCACAATGGTCCATGACCTTTTTATCACAATGCCCCAGAATTTTTCTCATCATAATGTTCCATGGCCGTGTCATCACAATGCCCCATGACCCCTGTGATCACAATGTTCCATGTCCCCTATCATCCCAGTGCTCCATGATATCTTTCTTCACAATTCTAGATGACCACTGTCATCACAATGCCCCATGACACCTATCTTCACATTTTGCCATTGCCCTTGTCATCGCAATGCTCCATGAACCGTGTCATCACAATATTCCAGGACACTTTTCGTCACAATGATCCTTGACCACATTCATCTGAATACTCCATGGCCTATGTATTCACAATTGTTCATGGCCCCTGAAATCAAATTGCTCCATGTTCCCTTTCTAACAAAGCTCCATGACCACTGTCAACACAACGTCCCATGACGCCTGTCATCACAATGCTCCATGGCCCCTTTCATCACTATGCTCCATGATCCCTGTCTTCACAATGTTCTAAACAATTGTCATCACAATGCTCCATGACCCCTGTAATCACAATGCTCCATTCCCTTTTCATCCCAGTGCTACAGAATTCTGGTCATCACAATATACCATAACCGTGTCATCACAATGCTCTATGACCCCTGTCATCACAATGCTCCACGACACTAGTCATCACAATGATCCATGACCACATTCATCACAATGCTCCATGCCGTTGTCATCAGAATGCTCCTTGGCCCCTCTAATCACAATGGTCCATGCCCTTTTTATCACAATGCTCCAGAATTCTTGTCATCATAATGTTCCATGGCCGTGTCATCACAGTGCCCCATGAGCCCTGTCATCACAATGTTCCATGGCCCCTGTCATCCCAGTGCTCCATGATATCTTTCTTCACAATTCTAGATGACCACTGTCATCACAAAGCCCCATGACACCTGTCTTCACATTTCGCCATGGCCCTTGTCATCGCAATGCTCCGTGAACCGTGTCATCACAATATTCCGCGACACTTGTCGTCACAAAGATCCTTGACCACATTCATCTGAATACTCCATGGCCTATGTATTCACAATTGTTCATGGCCCCTGAAATCAAATTGCTCCATGTTCCCTTTCTAACAATGCTCCATGACCACTGTCAACACCATGTCCCATGACGCCTGTCATCACAATGCTCCATGGCCCCTTTCATCACTATGCTCCATGATCCCTGTCATCACAATGTTCTAGAACAATTGTCATCACAATGCTCCATGACCCCTGTAATCACAATGCTCCATTCCCTTTTCGTCACAGTGCTACAGAATTCTTGTCATCGCAATATTCCATAACCGTGTCATCACAATGCTCTATGACCCCTGTCATCACAATTCTCCACGACACTTGTCATCACAATGATCCATGACCACATTCATCACAATGCTTCATGACCACTGTCATCACAATGCTCGATGACCCTTGTCATCACAATGCTCCATGCCATTGTCATCAGAATGCTCCTTGGCCCCTCTAATCACAATGGTCCATGACCTTTTTATCACAATGCCCCAGAATTCTTCTCATCATAATGTTCCATGGCCGTGTCATCACAATGCCCCATGACCCTTGTGATCACAATGTTCCATGTCCCCTATCATCCCAGTGCTCCATGATATCTTTCTTCACAATTCTAGATGACCACTGTCATCACAATGCCCCATGACACCTATCTTCACATTTCGCCATTGCCCTTGTCATCGCAATGCTCCATGAACCGTGTCATCACAATATTCCAGGACACTTTTCGTCACAATGATCCTTGACCACATTCATCTGAATACTCCATGGCCTATGTATTCACAATTGTTCATGGCCCCTGAAATCCAATTGCTCCATGTTCCCTTTCTAAAAAAGCTCCATGACCACTGTCAACACAACGTCCCATGACGCCTGTCATCACAATGCTCCATGGCCCCTTTCATCACTATGCTCCATGATCCCTGTCTTCACAATGTTCTAAACAATTGTCATCACAATGCTCCATGACCCCTGTAATCACAATGCTCCATTCCCTTTTCATCCCAGTGCTACAGAATTCTGGTCATCACAATATTCCATAACCGTGTCATCACAATGCTCTATGACCCCTGTCATCACAATGCTCCACGACACTAGTCATCACAATGATACATGACCACATTCATCACAATGCTTCATGACCACTGTCATCACAATGCTCGATGACCCTTGTCATCACAATGCTCCATGCCGTTGTCATCAGAATGCTCCTTGGCCCCTCTAATCACAATGGTCCATGCCCTTTTATCACAATGCTCCAGAATTCTTGTCATCATAATGTTCCATGGCCGTGTCATCACAATGCTCCATGGCCTTTCATCATTATGCTCCATGATCCCTCTCATCACAATGTTCTAGAACAATTGTCATCCCAATGCTCCATGACCCCTGTAATCACAAAGCTCCATTCCCCTTTCATCACAGTGCTACAGAATTCTGGTCATCACAATATTCCATAACCGTGTCATCACAATGCTCTATGACCCCTGTCATCACAATTCTCCACGACACTTGTCATCACAATGATCCATGACCACATTCATCACAATGCTCCATGCCGTTGTCATCAGAATGCTCCTTGGCCCCTCTAATCACAATGGTCCATGCCCTATTTATCACAATGCTCCAGAATTCTTGTCATCATAATGTTCCATGGCCGTGTCATCACAATGCTCCATGGCCCCTTTCATCACTATGCTCCATGATCCCTGTCATCACAATGTTCCATGGCCCCTGTCATCGCACTGCTCCATGATATCTTCCTTCACAATTCTAGATGACCACTGTCATCACAAAGCCCCATGAAACCTGTCTTCACATTTCGCCATGGCCCTTGTCATCACAATGTTCCATGAACCGTGTCATCACAATATTCCAGGACACTTGTCTTTACATTGATCCTTGACCACATTCATCTGAATACTCCATGGTCTATGTATTCACAATTTTTCATGGCCCCTGAAATCAAATTGCTCCATGTTCCCTTTCTAACAATGCTCCATGACCACTGTCAACACATTGTCCCATGATGCCTGTCATCACAATGTTCATGGCCCTTTCATCACTATGCTCCATGATCCATGTCTTCACAATGTTCTAGAACAATTGTCATCACAATGCTCCATGACCCCTTTAATCACAATGCTCCATTCCCTTTTCATCACAGTGCTACAGAATTCTGGTCATCACAATATTCCATAACCGTGTCATCACAATGCTCTATGACCCCTGTCATCACAATGCTCCACGACACTTGTCATCACAATGATCCATGACCACATTCATCACAATGCTTCATGACCACTGTCATCACAATGCTCGATGACCCTTGCCATCACAATGCTCCATGCCGATGTCATCAGAATGCTCCTTGGCCCCTCTAATCACAATGGTCCATGCCCTTTTTATCACAATGCTCCAGAATTCTTGTCATCATAATGTTCCATGGCCGTGTCATCACAATGCCCCATGACCCCTGTCATCACAATGTTCCATGGCCCCTGTCATCCCAGTGCTCCATGATATCTTTCTTCACAATTCTAGATGACCACTGTCATCACAATGCCCCATGACACCTGTCTTCACATTTCGCCATGGCCCTTGTCATCGCAATGCTCCATGAACCGTGTCATCACAATATTCCAGGACACTTTTCGTCACAATGGTCCTTGACCACATTCATCTGAATACTCCATGGCGTATGTATTCGCAATTTTTCATGGCCCCTGAAATCAAATTGCTCGATGTTCCCTTTCTAACAATGCTCCATGTCCACTGTCAACACAATGTCCCATGACGCCTGTCAACACAAATCTCCATTGCCCCTTTCATCACTATGCTCCATGATCCCTGTCATCACAATGTTCTAGAACAATTGTCATCACAATGCTCCATGACCCTTGTAATCACAATGCTCCATTCCCTTTTCATCACTGTGCTACAGAAATCTGGTTATCACAACATTTCATAACCGTGTCATCACAATGCTCTATGACCCCTGTCATCACAATGCTCCACGACAATTGTCATCACAATGATGCATGACCACATTCATCACAATGCTTCATGACCACTGTCATCACAATGCTCGATGACCCTTGTCATCAAAATGCTCCATGCCGTTGTCATCAGAATGCTCCTTGGCCCCTCTAATCACCATGGTCCATAACCTTTTAATCACAATGCTCCAGAATTTTTGTCATAATAATGATCCCTGGCCTTGTCATCACAATGCCCCATGACCCCTGTCATCACAATGCTCCATGGCCCCTGTCATCCCAGTGCTCCATGATATCTTTCTTCACAATTCTAGATGACCACTGTCATAACAATGCCCCATGACACCCGTCTACACATTTCGCCATGGCCCTTGTCATCGCAATGCTCCATGAACCGTGTCATCACAATATTCCAGGACACTTTTCGTCACAATGATCCTTGACCACATTCATCTGAATACTCCATGGCCTATGTATTCACAATTGTTCATGGCCCCGGAAATCAAATTGCTCCATGTTCCCTTTCTAACAATGCTCCATGACCACTGTCAACACAATGTCCCATGACGCCTGTCATCACAATGCTCCATGGCCCCTTTCATCACTATGCTCCATGATCCCTGTCATCACAATGTTCTAGAACAATTGTCATCACAATGCTCCATGACCCCTGTAATCACAATGCTCCATTCCCTTTTCGTCACAGTGCTACGGAATTCTTGTCATCACAATATTCCATAAACGTGTCATCACAATGCTCTATGACCCCTGTCATCACAATGCTCCACGACACTTGTCATCACAATAATCCATGACCACATTCATCACAATGCTTCATGACCACTGTCATCACAATGCTCGATGACCCTTGTCATCACAATGCTCCATGCCGTTGTCATCAGAATGCTCCTTGGCCCCTCTAATCACAATGGTCCATGACCTTTTTATCACAATGCCCCAGAATTTTTCTCATCATAATGTTCCATGGCCGTGTCATCACAATGCCCCATGACCCCTGTGATCACAATGTTCCATGTCCCCTATCATCCCAGTGCTCCATGATATCTTTCTTCACAATTCTAGATGACCACTGTCATCACAATGCCCCATGACACCTATCTTCACATTTCGCCATTGCCCTTGTCATCGCAATGCTCCATGAACCGTGTTATCACAATATTCCAGGACACTTTTCGTCACAATGATCCTTGACCACATTCATCTGAATACTCCATGGCCTATGTATTCACAATTGTTCATGGCCCCTGAAATCAAATTGCTCCATGTTCCCTTTCTAACAAAGCTCCATGACCACAGTCAACACAACGTCCCATGACGCCTGTCATCACAATGCTCCATGGCCCCTTTCATCACTATGCTCCATGATCCCTGTCTTCACAATGTTCTAAACAATTGTCATCACAATGCTCCATGACCCCTGTAATCACAATGCTCCATTCCCTTTTCATCCCAGTGCTACAGAATTCTGGTCATCACAATATACCATAACCGTGTCATCACAATGCTCTATGACCCCTGTCATCACAATGCTCCACGACACTAGTCATCACAATGATCCATGACCACATTCATCACAATGCTCCATGCCGTTGTCATCAGAATGCTCCTTGGCCCCTCTAATCACAATGGTCCATGCCCTTTTTATCACAATGCTCCAGAATTCTTGTCATCATAATGTTCCATGGCCGTGTCATCACAGTGCCCCATGACCTCTGTCATCACAATGTTCCATGGCCCCTGTCATCCCAGTGCTCCATGATATCTTTCTTCACAATTCTAGATGACCACTGTCATCACAATGCCCCATGACACCTGTCTTCACATTTCGCCATGGCCCTTGTCATCGCAATGCTCCATGAACCGTGTCATCACAATATTCCAGGACACTTGTCGTCACAATGATCCTTGACCACATTCATCTGAATACTCCATGGCCTATGTATTCACAATTGTTCATGGCCCCTGAAATCAAATTTCTCCATGTTCCCTTTCTAACAATGCTCCATGACCACTGTCAACACATTGTCCCATGATGCCTGTCATCACAATGCTCCATGGCCCTTTCATCACTATGCTCCATGATCCCTGTCTTCACAATGTTCTAGAACAATTGTCATCACAATGCTCCATGACCCCTTTAATCACAATGCTCCATTCCCTTTTCATCCCAGTGCTACAGAATTCTGGTCATCACAATATTCCATAACCGTGTCATCACAATGCTCTATGACCCCTGTCATCACAATGCCCCACGACACTTGTCATCACAATGATCCATGACCACATTCATCACAATGCTTCATGACCACTGTCATCACAATGCCCGATGACCCTTGTCATCACAATGCTCCATGCCTTTGTCATCAGAATGCTCCTTGGCCCCTCTAATCACAATGGTCCATGCCCTTTTATCACAATGCTCCAGAATTCTTGTCATCATAATGTTCCATGGCCGTGTCATCACAATGCCCCATGACCCCTCTCACCACAATGCTCCATGGCCCCTGTCATCCCACTGCTCCATGATATCTTTCTTCACAATTCTAGATGACCACTGTCATCACAAAGCCCCATGACACCTGTCTTCACATTTCGCCATGGCCCTTGTCATCGCAATGCTCCGTGAACCGTGTCATCACAATATTCCACGACACTTGTCGTCACAAAGATCCTTGACCACATTCATCTGAATACTCCATGGCCTATGTATTCACAATTGTTCATGGCCCCTGAAATCAAATTGCTCCATGTTCCCTTTCTAACAATGCTCCATGACCACTGTCAACACCATGTCCCATGACGCCTGTCATCACAATGCTCCATGGCCCCTTTCATCACTATGCTCCATGATCCCTGTCATCACAATGTTCTAGAACAATTGTCATCACAATGCTCCATGACCCCTGTAATCACAATGATCCATTCCCTTTTCATCACAGTGCTACAGAATTCTGGTCATCACAATATTCCATAACTGTGCCATCACAATGCTCTATGACCCCTGTCATCACAATGCTCCATGACACTTGTCATCACAATGATCCATGACCACATTCATCACAATGCTTCATGACCGCTGTCATCACAATGCTCGATGACTCTTGTCATCACAATGCTCCATGCCGTTGTCATCAGAATGCTCCTTGGCCCCTCTAATCACAATGGTCCATGCCCTATTTATCACAATGCTCCAGAATTCTTGTCATCATAATGTTCCATGGCCGTGTCATCACAATGCTCCATGGCCCCTTTCATCACTATGCTCCATGATCCCTGTCATCACAATGTTCTAGAACAATTGTCATCCCAATGCTCCATGACCCCTGTAATCACAAAGCTCCATTCCCTTTTCATCACAGTGCTACAGAATTCTGGTCATCACAATATTCCATAACCATGTCATCACAATGCTCTCTGACCCCTGTCATCACAATGCTCCATGGCCCCTGTCATCCCACTGCTCCATGATATCTTTCTTCACCATTCTAGATGACCACTGTCATCACAAAGCCCCATGACACCTGTCTTCACATTTCGCCATGGCCCTTGTCATCGCAATGCTCCATGAACCGTGTCATCACAATATTCCAAGACACTTGTCGTCACAATGATCCTTGACCACATTCATCTGAATACTCCATGGCCTATGTATTCACAATTTTTCATGGCCCCTGAAATCAAATTGCTCCATGTTCCCTTTCTAACAATGCTCCATGACCACTGTCAACACAATGTCCCATGACGCCTGTCATCACAATGCTCCTTGGCCCCTTTCATCACTATGCTCCATGATCCCTGTCTTCACAATGTTCTAAACAATTGTCATCACAATGCTCCATGACCCCTGTAATCACAATGCTCCATTCCCTTTTCATCACAGTGCTACAGAATTCTGGTCATCACAATATTCCATAACCGTGTCATCACAATGCTCTATGACCCCTGTCATCACAATGCTCCACGACACTTGTCATCACAATGATCCATGAGCACATTCATCACAATGCTTCATGACCACTGTCATCACAATGCTCGATGACCCTTGTCATCACAATGCTCCATGCCATTGTCATCAGAATGCTCCTTGGCCCTTCTAATTACAATGGTCCATGCCCTTTTTATCACAATGCTCCAGACTTCTTGTCATCATAATGTTCCATGGCCGTGTCATCACAATGCCCCATGACCCCTGTCATCACAATGCTCCATGGCCCCTGTCATCCCAGTGCTCCATGATATCTTTCTTCACAATTCTAGATGACCACTGTCATCACAATGCCCCATGACACCTGTCTTCACATTTCGCCATGACACTTGTCATCGCAATGCTCCATGAACCGTGTCATCACAATATTCCAGGACACATTTCGTCACAATAATCCTTGACCACATTCATCTGAATACTCCATGGCCTATGTATTCACAATTTTTCATGGCCCCTGAAATCAAATTGCTCCATGTTCCCTTTCTAACAATGCTCCATTACCACTGTCAACACAATGTCCCATGACGCCTGTCATCACAAAGCTCCATGGCCCCTTTCATCACTATGCTCCATGATCCCTGTCATCACAGTGTTCTAGAACAATTGTCATCACAATGCTCCATGACCCCTGTAATCACAATGCTCCATTCAATTTTCATCACAGTGCTACAGAATTCTGGTCATCACAATATTCCATAACTGTGTCATCACAATGCTCTATGACCCCTGTCATCACAATGCTCCACGACACTTGTCATCACAATGATCCATAACCACATTCATCACAATGCTTCATGACCACTGTCATCACAATGCGCGATGACCCTTGTCATCACAATGCTCCATGCCGTTGTCATCAGAATGTTCCTTGGCCCCTCTAATCACAATGGTCCATGCCCTTTTTATCACAATGCTCCAGAATTCTTGTCATCATAATGTTCCATGGCCGTGTCATCACAGTGCCCCATGAACCCTGTCATCACAATGTTCCATGGCCCCTGTCATCCCAGTGCTCCATGATATCTTTCTTCACAATTCTAGATGACCACTGTCATCACAATGCCACATGACACCTGTCTTCACATTTCGCCATGGCCCTTGTCATCGCAATGCTCCATGAACCGTGTCATCACAATATTCCAGGACACTTGTCGTCACAATGATCCTTGACCACATTCATCTGAATACTCCATGGCCTATGTATTCACAATTTTTCATGGCCCCTGAAATCAAATTGCTCCATGTTCCCTTTCTAACAATGCTCCATGACCACTGTCAACACATTGTCCCATGATGCCTGTCATCACAATGCTCCATGGCCCTTTCATCACTATGCTCCATGATCCCTGTCTTCACAATGTTCTAGAACAATTGTCATCACAATGCTCCATGACCCCTTTAATCACAATGCTCCATTCCCTTTTCATCCCAGTGCTACAGAATTCTGGTCATCACAATATTCCATAACCGTGTCATCACAATGCTCTATGACCCCTGTCATCACAATGCTCCACGACACTTGTCATCACAATGATCCATGACCACATTCATCACAATGCTTCATGACCACTGTCATCACAATGCTCGATGACCCTTGTCATCACAATGCTCCATGCCGTTGTCATCAGAATGCTCCTTGGCCCCTCTAATCACAATGGTCCATGCCCTTTTATCACAATGCTCCAGAATTCTAGTCATCATAATGTTCCATGGCCGTGTCATCACAATGCCCCATGACCCCTCTCACCACAATGCTCCATGGCCCCTGTCATCCCACTGCTCCATGATATCTTTCTTCACAATTCTAGATGACCACTGTCATCACAAAGCCCCATGACACCTGTCTTCACATTTCGCCATGGCCCTTGTCATCGCAATGCTCCGTGAACCGTGTCATCACAATATTCCACGACACTTGTCGTCACAATGATCCTTGACCACATTCATCTGAATACTCCATGGCCTATGTATTCAAAATTGTTCATGGCCCCTGAAATCAAATTGCTCCATGTTCCCTTTCTAACAATGCTCCATGACCACTGTCAACACAATGTCCCATGACGCCTGTCATCACAATGCTCCATGGCCCCTTTCATCACTATGCTCCATGATCCCTGTCATCACAATGTTCTAGAACAATTGTCATCACAATGCTCCATGACCCCTGTAATCACAATGTTCCATTCCCTTTTCATCACAGTGCTACAGAATTCTGGTCATCACAATATTCCATAACTGTGTCATCACAATGCTCTATGACCCCTGTCATCACAATGCTCCATGACACTTGTCATCACAAAGATCCATGACCACATTCATCACAATGCTTCATGACCACTGTCATCACAATGCTCGATGACCCTTGTCATCACAATGCTCCATGCCGTTGTCATCAGAATGCTCCTTGGCCCCTCTAATCACAATGGTCCATGCCCTATTTATCACAATGCTCCAGAATTCTTGTCATCATAATGTTCCATGGCCGTGTCATCACAATGCTCCATGGCCCCTTTCATCACTATGCTCCATGATCCCTGTCATCACAATGTTCTAGAACAATTGTCATCCCAATGCTCCATGACCACTGTAATCACAAAGCTCCATTCCCCTTTCATCACAGTGCTACAGAATTCTGGTCATCACAATATTCCATAACCGTGTCATCACAATGCTCTATGACCCCTGTCATCACAATTCTCCACGACACTTGTCATCACAATGATCCATGACCACATTCATCACAATGCTCCATGCCGTTGTCATCAGAATGCTCCTTGGCCCCTCTAATCACAATGGTCCATGCCCTATTTATCACAATGCTCCAGAATTCTTGTCATCATAATGTTTCTTGGCCGTGTCATCACAATGCTCCATGGCCCCTTTCATCACTATGCTCCATGATCCCTGTCATCACAATGTTCCATGGCCCCTGTCATCCCACTGCTCCATGATATCTTCCTTCACAATTCTAGATGACCACTGTCATCACAAAGCCCCATGACACCAGTCTTCACATTTCGCCATGGCCCTTGTCATCGCAATGCTCCATGAACCGTGTCATCACAATATTCCAGGACACTTGTCTTTACAATGATCCTTGACCACATTCATCTGAATACTCCATGGTCTATGTATTCACAATTTTTCATGGCCCCTGAAATCAAATTGCTCCATGTTCCCTTTCTAACAATGCTCCATGACCACTGTCAACACATTGTCCCATGATGCCTGTCATCACAATGTTCATGGCCCTTTCATCACTATGCTCCATGATCCATGTCTTCACAATGTTCTAGAACAATTGTCATCACAATGCTCCATGACCCCTTTAATCACAATGCTCCATTCCCTTTTCATCACAGTGCTACAGAATTCTGGTCATCACAATATTCCATAACCGTGTCATCACAATGCTCTATGACCCCTGTCATCACAATGCTCCACGACACTTGTCATCACAATGATCCATGACCACATTCATCACAATGCTTCATGACCACTGTCATCACAATGCTCGATGACCCTTGCCATCACAATGCTCCATGCCGTTGTCATCAGAATGCTCCTTGGCCCCTCTAATCACAATGGTCCATGCCCTTTTATCACAATGCTCCAGAATTCTTGTCATCATAATGTTCCATGGCCGTGTCATCACAATGCCCCATGACCCCTCTCATCACAATGCTCCATGGCCCCTATCATCCCACAGCTCCATGATATCCTTCTTCACAATTCTAGATGACCACTGTCATCACAAAGCCCCATGACACCTGTCTTCACATTTCGCCATGGCCCCTGTCATCGCAATCCTCCGTGAACCGTGTCATCACAATATTCCAGGACACTTGTCGTCACAATGATCCTTGAGCACATTCATCTGAATACTCCATGGCCTATGTATTCACAATTTTTCATGGCCCCTGAAATCAAATTGCTCCATGTTCCCTTTCTAACAATGCTCCATGACCACTGTCAACACAATGTCCCATGACGCCTGTCAACACAATGCTCCATGGCCCCTTTCATCACTATGCTCCATGATCCCTGTCTTCACAATGTTCTAAACAATTGTCATCACAATGCTCCATGACCCCTGTAATCACAATGCTCCATTCCCTTTTCATCCCAGTGCTACAGAATTCTGGTCATCACAATATACCATAACCGTGTCATCACAATGCTCTATGACCCCTGTCATCACAATGCTCCACGACACTAGTCATCACAATGATCCATGACCACATTCATCACAATGCTCCATGCCGTTGTCATCAGAATGCTCCTTGGCCCCTCTAATCACAATGGTCCATGCCCTTTTTATCACAATGCTCCAGAATTCTTGTCATCATAATGTTCCATGGCCGTGTCATCACAGTGCCCCATGACCCCTGTCATCACAATGTTCCATGGCCCCTGTCATCCCAGTGCTCCATGATATCTTTCTTCACAATTCTAGATGACCACTGTCATCACAATGCCCCATGACACCTGTCTTCACATTTCGCCATGGCCCTTGTCATCGCAATGCTCCATGAACCGTGTCATCACAATATTCCAGGACACTTGTCGTCACAATGATCCTTGACCACATTCATCTGAATACTCCATGGCCTATGTATTCACAATTTTTCATGGCCCCTGAAATCAAATTGCTCCATGTTCCCTTTCTAACAATGCTCCATGACCACTGTCAACACATTGTCCCATGATGCCTGTCATCACAATGCTCCATGGCCCTTTCATCACTATGCTCCATGATCCCTGTCTTCACAATGTTCTAGAACAATTGTCATCACAATGCTCCATGACCCCTTTAATCACAATGCTCCATTCCCTTTTCATCCCAGTGCTACAGAATTCTGGTCATCACAATATTCCATAACCGTGTCATCACAATGCTCTATGACCCCTGTCATCACAATGCTCCACGACACTTGTCATCACAATGATCCATGACCACATTCATCACAATGCTTCATGACCACTGTCATCACAATGCTCGATGACCCTTGTCATCACAATGCTCCATGCCGTTGTCATCAGAATGCTCCTTGGCCCCTCTAATCACAATGGTCCATGCCCTTTTATCACAATGCTCCAGAATTCTTGTCATCATAATGTTCCATGGCCGTGTCATCACAATGCCCCATGACCCCTCTCACCACAATGCTCCATGGCCCCTGTCATCCCACTGCTCCATGATATCTTTCTTCACAATTCTAGATGACCACTGTCATCACAAAGCCCCATGACACCTGTCTTCACATTTCGCCATGGCCCTTGTCATCGCAATGCTCCGTGAACCGTGTCATCACAATATTCCACGACAATTGTCGTCACAAAGATCCTTGACCACATTCATCTGAATACTCCATGGCCTATGTATTCACAATTGTTCATGGCCCCTGAAATCAAATTGCTCCATGTTCCCTTTCTAACAATGCTCCATGACCACTGTCAACACAATGTCCCATGACGCCTGTCATCACAATGCTCCATGGCCCCTTTCATCACTATGCTCCATGATCCCTGTCATCACAATGTTCTAGAACAATTGTCATCACAATGCTCCATGACCCCTGTAATCACAATGATCCATTCCCTTTTCATCACAGTGCTACAGAATTCTGGTCATCACAGTATTCCATAACTGTGTCATCACAATGCTCTATGACCCCTGTCATCACAATGCTCCATGACACTTGTCATCACAATGATCCATGACCACATTCATCACAATGCTTCATGACCACTGTCATCACAATGCTCGATGACTCTTGTCATCACAATGCTCCATGCCGTTGTCATCAGAATGCTCCTTGGCCCCTCTAATCACAATGGTCCATGCCCTATTTATCACAATGCTCCAGAATTCTTGTCATCATAATGTTCCATGGCCGTGTCATCACAATGCTCCATGGCCCCTTTCATCACTATGCTCCATGATCCCTGTCATCACAATGTTCTAGAACAATTGTCATCCCAATGCTCCATGACCCCTGTAATCACAAAGCTCCATTCCCTTTTCATCACAGTGCTACAGAATTCTGGTCATCACAATATTCCATAACCATGTCATCACAATGCTCTATGACCCCTGTCATCACAATGCTCTATGGCCCCTGTCATCCCACTGCTCCATGATATCTTTCTTCACAATTCTAGATGACCACTGTCATCACAAAGCCCCATGACACCTGTCTTCACATTTCGCCATGGCCCTTGTCATCGCAATGCTCCATGAACCGTGTCATCACAATATTCCAGGACACTTGTCGTCACAATGATCCTTGACCACATTCATCTGAATACTCCATGGCCTATGTATTCACAATTTTTCATGGCCCCTGAAATCAAATTGCTCCATGTTCCCTTTCTAACAATGCTCCATGACCACTGTCAACACAATGTCCCATGACGCCTGTCATCACAATGCTCCTTGGCCCCTTTCATCACTATGCTCCATGATCCCTGTCTTCACAATGTTCTAAACAATTGTCATCACAATGCTCCATGACCCCTGTAATCACAATGCTTCATTCCCTTTTCATCACAGTGCTACAGAATTCTGGTCATCACAATATTCCATAACCGTGTCATCACAATGCTCTATGACCCCTGTCATCACAATGCTCCACGACACTTGTCATCACAATGATCCATGACCACATTCATCACAATGCTTCATGACCACTGTCATCACAATGCTCGATGACCCTTGTCATCACAATGCTCCATGCCGTTGTCATCAGAATGCTCCTTGGCCCCTCTAATTACAATGGTACATGCCCTTTTTATCACAATGCTCCAGACTTCTTGTCATCATAATGTTCCATGGCCGTGTCATCACAATGCCCCATGACCCCTGTCATCACAATGCTCCATGGCCCCTGTCATCCCAGTGCTCCATGATATCTTTCTTCACAATTCTAGATGACCACTGTCATCACAATGCCCCATGACACCTGTCTTCACATTTCGCCATGACCCTTGTCATCGCAATGCTCCATGAACCGTGTCATCACAATATTCCAGGACACATTTCGTCACAATAATCCTTGACCACATTCATCTGAATACTCCATGGCCTATGTATTCACAATTTTTCATGGCCCCTGAAATCAAATTGCTCCATGTTCCCTTTCTAACAATGCTCCATTACCACTGTCAACACAATGTCCCATGACGCCTGTCATCACAATGCTCCATGGCCCCTTTCATCACTATGCTCCATGATCCCTGTCATCACAATGTTCTAGAACAATTGTCATCACAATGCTCCATGACCCCTGTAATCACAATGCTCCATTCACTTTTCATCACAGTGCTACAGAATTCTGGTCATCAAAATATTCCATAACTGTGTCATCACAATGCTCTATGACCCCTGTCATCACAATGCTCCACGACACTTGTCATCACAATGATCCATAACCACATTCATCACAATGCTTCATGACCACTGTCATCACAATGCTCGATGACCCTTGTCATCACAATGCTCCATGCCGTTGTCATCAGAATGCTCCTTGGCCCCTCTAATCACAATGGTCCATGCCCTTTTTATCACAATGCTCCAGAATTCTTGTCATCATAATGTTCCATGGCCGTGTCATCACAGTGCCCCATGACCCCTGTCATCACAATGTTCCATGGCCCCTGTCATCCCAGTGCTCCATGATATCTTTCTTAACAATTCTAGATGACCACTGTCATCACAATGCCCCATGACACCTGTCTTCACATTTCGCCATGGCCCTTGTCATCGCAATGCTCCATGAACCGTGTCATCACAATATTCCAGGACACTTGTCATCACAATGATCCTTGACCACATTCATCTGAATACTCCATGGCCTATGTATTCACAATTGTTCATGGCCCCTGAAATCAAATTGCTCCATGTTCCCTTTCTAACAATGCTCCATGACCACTGTCAACACAATGTCCCATGACGCCTGTCATCACAATGCTCCATGGCCCCTTTCATCACTATGCTCCATGATCCCTGTCATCACAATGTTCTAGAACAATTGTCATCACAATGCTCCATGACCCCTGTAATCACAATGCTCCATTCCCTTTTCATCACAGTGCTACAGAATTCTGGTCATCACAATATTCCATAACTGTGTCATCACAATGCTCTATGACCCCTGTCATCACAATGCTCCATGACACTTGTCATCACAATGATCCATGACCACATTCATCACAATGCTTCATGACCACTGTCATCACAATGCTCGATGACCCTTGTCATCACAATGCTCCATGCCGTTGTCATCAGTATGCTCCTTGGCCCCTCTAATCACAATGGTCCATGCCCTATTTATCACAATGCTCCAGAATTCTCGTCATCATAATGTTCCATGGCCGTGTCATCACAATGCTCCATGGCCCCTTTCATCACTATGCTCCATGATCCCTGTCATCACAATGTTCTAGAACAATTGTCATCCCAATGCTCCATGACCCCTGTAATCACAAAGCTCCATTCCCCTTTCATCACAGTGCTACAGAATTCTGGTCATCACAATATTCCATAACCGTGTCATCACAATGCTCTATGACCCCTGTCATCACAATTCTCCACGACACTTGTCATCACAATGATCCATGACCACATTCATCACAATGCTTCATGACCACTGTCATCACAATGCTCTATAAAACTTTTCATCACAATGCTCCATGACTTTGTCATCAGAATGCTCCTTGGCCCCTCTAATCACAATGGTCCATGCCCTATTTATCACAATGCTCCAGAATTCTTGTCATCATAATGTTCCATGGCCGTGTCATCCCAATGCTCCATGGCCCCTTTCATCACTATGCTCCATGATCCCTGTCATCACAATGTTCCATGGCCCCTTTCATCCCACTGCTCCATGATATCTTCCTTCACAATTCTAGATGACCACTGTCATCACAAAGCCCCATGACACCTGTCTTCACATTTCGCCATGGCCCTTGTCATCGCAATGCTCCATGAACCGTGTCATCACAATATTCCAGGACACTTGTCGTCACAATGATCCTTGACCACATTCATCTGAATACTCCATGGCCTATGTATTCACAATTTTTCATGGCCCCTGAAATCAAATTGCTCCATGTTCCCTTTCTAACAATGCTCCATGACCACTGTCAACACATTGTCCCATGATGCCTGTCATCACAATGTTCATGGCCCTTTCATCACTATGCTCCATGATCCATGTCTTCACAATGTTCTAGAACAATTGTCATCACAATGCTCCATGACCCCTTTAATCACAATGCTCCATTCCCTTTTCATCACAGTGCTACAGAATTCTGGTCATCACAATATTCCATAACCGTGTCATCACAATGCTCTATGACCCCTGTCATCACAATGCTCCACGACACTTGTCATCACAATGATCCATGACCACATTCATCACAATGCTTCATGACCACTGTCATCACAATGCTCGATGACACTTGTCATCACAATGCTCCATGCCGTTGTCATCAGAATGCTCCTTGGCCCCTCTAATCACAATGGTCCATGCCCTTTTATCACAATGCTCCAGAATTCTTGTCATCATAATGTTCCATGTCCGTGTCATCACAATGCCCCATGACCCCTCTCATCACAATGCTCCATGGCCCCTATCATCCCACAGCTCCATGATATCCTTCTTCACAATTCTAGATGACCACTGTCATCACAAAGCCCCATGACACCTGTCTTCACATTTCGCCATGGCCCCTGTCATCGCAATGCTCCGTGAACCGTGTCATCACAATATTCCAGGACACTTGTCGTCACAATGATCCTTGAGCACATTCATCTGAATACTCCATGGCCTATGTATTCACAATTTTTCATGGCCCCTGAAATCAAATTGCTCCATGTTCCCTTTCTAACAATGCTCCATGACCACTGTCAACACAATGTCCCATGACGCCTGTCATCACAATGCTCCATGGCCCTTTTCATCACTATGCTCCATGATCCCTGTCATCACAATGTTCTAGAACACTTGTCATCACAATGCTCCATGACCCCTGTAATCACAATGCTCCATTCCCTTTTCATCACAGTGGTACAGAATTCTGGTCATCACAATATTCCATAACTGTGTCATCACAATGCTCTATGACCCCTGTCATCACAATGCTCCACGACACTTGTCATCACAATGATCCATAACCACATTCATCACAATGCTTCATGACCACTGTCATCACAATGCTCGATGACCCTTGTCATCACAATGCTCCATGCCGTTGTCATCAGAATGTTCCTTGGCCCCTCTAATCACAATGATCCATGCCCTTTTTATCACAATGCTCCGGAATTCTTGTCATCATAATGTTCCATGGCCGTGTCATCACAGTGCCCCATGACCCCTGTCATCACAATGTTCCATGGCCCCTGTCATCCTAGTGCTCCATGATATCTTTCTTCACAATTCTAGATGACCACTGTCATCACAATGCCCCATGACACCTGTCTTCACATTTCGCCATGGCCCTTGTCATCGCAATGCTCCGTGAACCGTGTCATCACAATATTCCAGGACACTTGTCGTCACAATGATCCTTGACCACATTCATCTGAATACTCCATGGCCTATGTATTCACAATTTTTCATGGCCCCTGAAATCAAATTGCTCCATGTTCCCTTTCTAACAGTGCTCCATGACCACTGTCAACACATTCTCCCATGATGCCTGACATCACAATGCTTCATGGCCCTTTCATCACTATGGTCCATGATCCCTGTCTTCACAATGTTCTAGAACAATTGTCATCACAATGCTGCATGACCCCTTTAATCACAATGCTCCATTCCCTTTTCATCACAGTGCTACAGAATTCTGGTCATCACAATATTCCATAACCGTGTCATCACAATGCTCTATGACCCCTTTCATCACAATGCTCCACGACACTTGTCATCACAATGATCTATGACCACATTCATCTCAATGCTCCATGCCGTTGTCATCACAATGCTCCTTGGCCCCTCTAATCACAATGGTCCATGCTTTTTTTATCACAATGCTCCCAAATTCTTGTCATCATAATGTTCCATGGCCGTGTCATCACAATGCCCCATGACCCCTGTCATCACAATGCTCCATGGCCCCTGTCATCCCAGTGATCCATGATATCTTTCTTCACAATTCTAGATGACAACTGTCATCACAATGCCCCATGACACCTGTCTTCACATTTCTCCATGGCCCTTGTCATCGCAATGTTCCATGAACCGTGTCATCACAATATTCCAGTACACTTTTCGTCACAATGATCCTTGACCACATTCATCTGAATACTCCATGGCCTATGTATTCACAATTTTTCATGGCCCCTGAAATCAAATTGCTCCATGTTCCCTTTCTAACAATGCTCCATGACCACTGTCAACACAATGTCCCATGACGCCTGTCATCACAATGCTCCATGGCCCCTTTAATCACTATGCTCCATGACCCCTGTAATCACAATGCTCCATTCCCTTTTCATCACAGTGCTACAGAATTCTGGTCATCACAATATTCCATAACCGTGTCATCACAATGCTCTATGACCCCCGTCATCACAATGCTCCACGACAATTTCATCACAATGATGCATGACCACATTCATTACAATGCTTCATGACCACTGTCATCACAATCCTCGATGACGCTTGTCATCACAATGCTCCATGCCGTTGTCATCAGAATGCTCCTTGGCCCCTCTAATCACAATGGTCCATGCCCTTTTTATCACAATGCTCCAGAATTCTTGTCATCATAATGTTCCATGGCCGTGTCATCACAATGCCCCATGACCCCTGTCATCACAATGCTCCATGGCCCCTGTCATCCCAGTGCTCCATGATATCTTTCTTCACAATTCTAGATGACCACTGTCATCACAATGCCCCATGACACCTGTCTTCACATTTTGCCATGGCCCTTGTCATCGCAATGCTCCATGAACCGTGTCATCTCAATATTCCAGTACACTTGTCATCACAATGATCCTTGACCACATTCATCTGAATTCTCCATGGCCTATGTATTCACAATTTTTCATGGCCCCTGAAATCAAATTGCTCCATGTTCCCTTTCTAACAATGCTCCATGACCACTGTAAACACATTGTCCCATGATGCCTGTCATCACAATGCTCCATGGCACTTCATCACTATGCTCCATGATCCCTGTCTTCACAATGTTCTAGAAGAATTGTCATCACAATGCTCCATGACCCCTGTAATCACAATGCTCCATTCCCTTTTCATCACAGTGCTATAGAATTCTGGTCATCCCAATATTCCATAACCGTGTCATCACAATGCTCTATGAACCCTGTCATCACAATGCTCCACGACACTTGTCATCACAATTATCCATGACCACATTCATCACAATGCTTCATGACCACTGTCATCACAATGCTCGATTACCCTTGTCATCACAATGCTCCATGCCGTTGTCATTAGAATGCTCCTTGGCCCCTCTAATCACAATGGTCCATGCCCTTTTATCACAATGCTCCAGAATTCTTGTCATCATAATGTTCCATGGACGTGTCATCACAATGCCCCTTGACCCTTGTCATCACAATGCTCCATGGCCCCTGTCATCCCAGTGCTCCATGATATCTTTCTTCACAATTCTAGATGACCACTGTCATCACAGAGCCCCATGACACCTGTCTTCACATTTCGCCATGGCCCTTGTCATCGCAATGCTCCATGAACCGTGTCATCACAATATTCCAGGACACTTGTCGTCACAATGATCCTTGACCACATTCATCTGAATACTCCATGGCCTATGTATTCAAAATTTTTCATGGCCCCTGAAATCAAATTGCTCCATGTTCCCTTTCTAACAATGCTCCATGACCACTGTCAACACATTGTCCCATGACGCCTGTCATCACAATGCTCCATGGCCCTTTCATCACTATGCTCCATGATCCCTGTCTTCACAATGTTCTAGAACAATTGTCATCACAAGGCTCCATGACCCATGTAATCACAATGCTCCATTCCCTTTTCATCACAGTGCTACAGAATTTTGGTCATCACAAAATTCCATAACCGTGTCATCACAATGCTCTATGACCCCTGTCATCACAATGCTCCACGACACTTGTCATCACAATGATCCATGACCACATTCATCACAATGCTTCATGACCACTGTCATCACAATGCTCGATGACCCTTGTCATCACAATGCTCCATGCCGTTGTCATCAGAATGCTCCTTGGCCCCTCTAATCACAATGGTCCATGCCCTTTTTATCACAATGCTCCAGACTTCTTCTCATCATAACGTTCCATGGCCGTGTCATCACAATGCCCCATGAACCCTGTCATCACAATGCTCCATGGCTCCTGTCATCCCAGTGCTCCATGATATCTTTCTTCACAATTCTAGATGACCACTGTCATCACAATGCCCCATGACACCTGTCTTCACATTTCGCCATGGCCCTTGTCATCGTAATGCTCCATGAACCGTGTCATCACAATATTCCAGGACACATTTCGTCACAATAATCCTTGACCACATTCATCTGAATACTCCATGGCCTATGTATTCACAATTTTTCATGGCCCCTGAAATCAAATTGCTCCATGTTCCTTTTCTAACAATGCTCCATGACCACTGTCAACACAATGTCCCATGACGCCTGTCATCACAATGCTCCATGGACCCTTCCATCACTTTGCTCCATGATCCCTTTCATCCCAATGTTCTAGAACAATTGTCATCACAATGCTCCATGACCCCTGTAATCACAATGCTCCATTCCCTTTTCATCACAGTGCTACAGAATTCTGGTCATCACAATATTCCATAACCGTGTCATCACAATGCTCTATGACCCCTGTCATCACAATGCTCCACGACACTTGTCATCACAATGATCCATGACCACATTCATCACAATGCTTCATGACCACTGTCATCACAATGCTCGATGACCCTTGCCATCACAATGCTCCATGCCGTTGTCATCAGAATGCTCCTTGGCCCCTCTAATCACAATGGTCCATGCCCTTTTATCACAATGCTCCAGAATTCTTGTCATCATAATGTTCCATGGCCGTGTCATCACAATGCCCCATGACCCCTCTCATCACAATGCTCCATGGCCCCTATCATCCCACAGCTCCATGATATCTTTCTTCACAATTCTAGATGACCACTGTCATCACAAAGCCCCATGACACCTGTCTTCACATTTCGCCATGGCCCTTGTCATCGCAATGCTCCGTGAACCGTGTCATCACAATATTCCAGGACACTTGTCGTCACAATGATCCTTGACCACATTCATCTGAATACTCCATGGCCTATGTATTCACAATTTTTCATGGCCCCTGAAATCAAATTGCTCCATGTTCCCTTTCTAACAATGCTCCATGACCACTGTGAACACAATGTCCCATGACGCCTGTCAAAACAATGCTCCATTGCCCCTTTCATCACTATGCTCCATGATCCCTGTCATCACAATGTTCTAGAACAATTGTCATCACAATGCTCCATGACCCCTGTAATCACAATGCTCCATGCCCTTTTCATCACTGTGCTACAGAATACTGGTCATCACAATATTCCATAACCGTGTCATCACAATGCTCTATGACCCTGTCATCACAATGCTCCACGACACTTGTCATCACAATGATGCATGACCACATTCATCACAATGCTTCATGACCACTGTCATCACAATGCTCGATGACCCTTGTCATCACAATGCTCCATGCCGTTGTCATCAGAATGCTCCTTGTCCCCTCTAATCACAATGATCCATGACCTTTTTATCACAATGCTCCAGAATTCTTGTCATCATAATGTTCCATGGCCGTGTCATCACAATGCCCCATGACCCCTGTCATCACAATGCTCCTTGGCACCTGTCATCCCAGTGCTCCATGATATCTTTCTTCACAATTCTAGATGACCACTGTCATCACAATGCTGCATGACACCTGTCTTCACATTTCGCCATGGCCCTTGTCATCGCAATGCTCCATGAACCGTGTCATCACAATATTCCAGGACACTTTTCGTCACAATGCTCCTTGATAACATTCATCTGAATACTCCATGGCCTATGTATTCACAATTGTTTATGGCCCCTGAAATCAAAATGCTCCATGTTCCCTTTCTAACAATGCTCCATGAACACTGTCAACACAATGTCCCATGACGCCTGTCATCACAATGCTCCATGGCCCCTTTCATCACTATGCTCCATGATCCCTGTCATCACAATGTTCTAGAACAATTGTCATCACAATGCTCCAATACCCCTGTAATCACAATGCTCCATTCCCGTTTCATCACAGTGCTACAGAATTCTGGTTATCACAATATTCCATAACCGTGTCATCACAATGCTCTATGACCCCTGTCATCACAATGCTCCACGACACTTGTCATCACAATGATCCATGACCACATTCATCACAATGCTTCATGACCACTGTCATCAGAATGCTCGATGACCCTTGTCATCACAATGCTCCATGCCGTTGTCATCAGAATGCTCCTTTGCCCCTCTAATCACAATGGTCCAGGCCCTTTTTATCACAATGCTCCAGAATTCTTGTCATCATAATGTTCCATGGCCGTGTCATCACAATGCCCCATGACCCCTCTCATCACAATATTCCATGGCCCCTGACATCCCAGTGCTCCATGATATCTTTCTTCACAATTCTAGATGACCACTGTCATCACAATGCCCCATGACACCTGTCTTCACATTTCGCCATGGCCCTTGTCATCACAATGCTCCATGAACCGTGTCATCACAATATTCCAGGACACTTTTCGTCACAATGATCCTTGACCACATTCATCTGAATACTCCATGGCCTATGTATTCACAATTGTTCATGGCCCCTGAAATCAAATTGTTCCATGTTCCCTTTCTAACAATGCTACATGATCACTGTCAACACAGTGTCCCATGACGCCTGTCATCACAATGCTCCATGGCCCCTTTCATCACTATGCTCCATGATCCCTGTCATCACAATATTCTAGAACAATTGTCAACACAATGCTCCATGACCCCTGTAATCACAATGCTCCATTCCCTTTTCATCACAGTGCTACAGAATTCTGGTCATCACAATATTCCATAACCGTGTCATCAAAATGCTCTATGACCCCTGTCATCACAATGTTCCACGACACTTGTCATCACTATGATCCATGACCACATTCATCACAATGCTTCATGACCACTATCATCACAATGCTCGATGACCCTTGTCATCACAATGCTCCATGCCGTTGTCATCAGAATGCTCCTTGGCCCCTCTAATCACAATGGTCCATGCCCTTTTTATCACAATGATTCATGACCACATTCATCACAATGCTTCATGACCACTATCATCACAATGCTCGATGACCCTTGTCATCACAATGCTCCATGCCGTTGTCATCAGAATGCTCCTTGGCCCCTCTAATCACAATGGTCCATGCCCTTTTTATCACAATGATTCATGACCACATTCATCACAATGCTTCATGACCACTATCATCACAATGCTCGATGACCCTTGTCATCACAATGCTCCATGCCGTTGTCATCAGAATGCTCCTTGGCCCCTTTAATCACAATGGTCCATGCCCTTTTTATCACAATGCTCCAGAATTATTGTCATCATAATGTTCCATGGCCGTGTCATCACAATGCCCCATGACCACTGTCATCACAATGTTCCATGGCCCCTATCATCCCAGTGCTCCATGATATCATTCTTCACAATTCTAGATGACCACTGTCATCACAATGCCCCATGACACCTGTCTTCACATTTCGCCATGGCCCTTGTCATCGCAATGCTCCATGAACCGTGTCATCACAATATTCCAGGACACTTTTCGTCACAATGATCCTTGACGACATTCATCTGAATACTCCATGGCGTATGTATTCGCAATTTTTCATGGCCCCTGAAATCAAATTGCTCCATGTTCCCTTTCTAACAATGCTCCATGACCACTGTCAACACAATGTCCCATGACGCCTGTCATCACAATGCTCCATGGCCCCTTTCATCACGATGCTCCATGATCCCTGTCATCACAATATTCTAGAACAATTGTCAACACAATGCTCCATGACCCCTGTAATCACAATGCTCCATTCCCTTTTCATCACAGTGCTACAGAATTCTGGTCATCACAATATTCCATAACCGTGTCAACAAAATGCTCTATGACCGCTGTCATCACAATGTTCCACGACACTTGTCATCACAATGATCCATGACCACATTCATCACAATGCTTCATGACCACTATCATCACAATGCTCGATGACCCTTGTCATCATAATGCTCCATGCCGTTGTCATCAGAATGCTCCTTGGCCCCTCTAATCACAATTGTCCATGAACTTTTTTCACAATGCTCCAGAATTCTTGTCATCATAATGTTCTATGGCCGTGTCATCACAATGCCCCATGACACCTGTCATCACAATGCTCCATGGCCCCTGTCATCCCTGTGCTCCATGATATCTTTCTTCACAATTCTAGATGACCACTGTCATCACAATGCCCCATGACAACTGTCTTCACATTTCGCCATGGCCCTTGTCATCGCAATGCTCCATGAACCGTGTCATCACAATATTCCAGGACACTTTTTGTCACAATGATCCTTGACGACATTCATCTGAATACTCCATGGCGTATGTATTCGCAATTTTTCATGGCCCCTGAAATCAAATTGCTCCATGTTCCCTTTCTAACAATGCTCCATGTCCACTGTCAACACAATGTCCCATGACGCCTGTCAACACAATGCTCCATTTCCCCTTTCATCACTATGCTCCATGATCCCTGTCATCACAATGTTCTAGAACAATTGTCATCACAATGCTCCATGACCCCTGTAATCACAATGATACATTCCCATTTCATCACTGTGCTACAGAATTCTGGTCATCACAATATTCCATAACCGTGTCATCACAATGCTCTATGACCCCTGTCATCACAATGCTCCACGACACATGTCATCACAAAGATGCATGACCACATACATCACAATGCTTCATGACCACTGTGATCAAAATGCTCGATGACCCTTGTCATCACAATGCTCCATTCCGTTGTCATCAGAATGCTCCTTGGCCCCTCTAATCACAATGGTCCATGCCCTTTTTATCACAATGATTCATGACCACATTCATCACAATGCTTCATGACCACTATCATCACAATGCTCGATGACCCTTGTCATCACAATGCTCCATGCCGTTTTCATCAGAATGCTCCTTGGCCCCTCTAATCACAATTGTCCATGACCTTTTTATCACAATGCTCCAGAATTCTTGTCATCATAATGTTCTATGGCCGTGTCATCACAATGCTCCATGACCCCTGTAATCACAAAGCTCCATTCCCTTTTCATCACAGTGCTACAGAATTCTGGTCATCACAATATTCCATAACCGTGTCATCACAATGCTCTATGACCCCTGTCATCACAATGCTCCACGACACTTGTCATCACAATGATCCATGACCACATTCATCACAATGCTTCATGACTACTGTCATCACAATGCTCGATGACCCTTGTCATCACAATGCTCCATGCCATTGTCATCAGAATGCTCCATGGCCCTCTAATCACAGTGGTCCATGCCCTTTTTATCACAATTCTCCAGAATTTTTGTCATCATAATGTTCCATGGCCGTGTCATCACAATGCCCCATGACCCCTGTCATCACAATGTTCCATGGCCCCTGTCATCCCAGTGCTCCATGATATCTTTCTTCACAATTCTAGATGACATCTGTCATCACAATGCCCCATGACACCTGTCTTCACATTTCGCCATGGCCCTTGTCATCGCAATGCTCCATGAACCGTGTCATCACAATATTCCAGGACACTTCTCGTCACAATGATCCTTGACCACATTCATCTGAATACTCCATGGACTATGTATTCACAATTGTTCATGGCCCCTGAAATCAAATTGCTCCATGTTCCCTTTCTAACAATGCTCCATGATCACTGTCAACACAATGTCCCATGACGCCTGTCATCACAATGCTCCATGGCCCCTTTCATCACTATGCTCCATGATCCCTGTCATCACAATATTCTAGAACAATTGTCAACACAATGCTCCATGACCCCTGTAATCACAATGCTCCATTCCCTTTTCATCACAGTGCTACAGAATTCTGGTCATCACAATATTCCATAACCGTGTCATCAAAATGCTCTATGACCCCTGTCATCATAATGTTCCACGACACTTGTCATCACAATGATCCATGACCACATTCATCACAATGCTTCATGACGAATATCATCACAATGCTCGATGACCCTTGTCATCATAATGCTCCATTCCGTTGTCATCAGAATGCTCCTTGGCCCCTCTAATCACAATGGTCCATGCCCTTTTTATCACAATGATTCATGACCACATTCATCACAATGCTTCATGACCACTATCATCACAATGCTCGATGACCCTTGTCATCACAATGTTCCATGCCGTTGTCATTAGAATGCTCCTTGGCCCCTTTAATCACAATGGTCCATGCCCTTTTTATCACAATGCTCCAGAATTCTTGTCATCATAATGTTCCATGGCCGTGTCATCACAATGCCCCATGACCCCTGTCATCACAATGTTCCATGGCCCCTATCATCCCAGTGCTCCATGATATCTTTCTTCACAATTCTAGATGACCACTGTCATCAAAATGCCCCATGACACCTGTCTTCACATTTCGCCATGGCCCTTGTCATCGCAATGCTCCATGAACCGTGTCATCACAATATTCCAGGACAATTTTCGTCACAATGATCCTTGACCACATTCATCTGAATACTCCATGGCCTATGTATTCACAAATTTTCATGGCCCCTGAAATCACTTTGCTCCATGTTCCCTTCCTACCAATGCTCCATGACTACTGTGAACACATTGTCCCATGACGCCTGTCATCACAATGCTCCATGGCCGCTTTCATCACTATGCTCCATGATCCCTGTCATCACAATGTTCTAGAACAATTGTCATCACAATGCTCCATGACCCCTGTAATCACAATGCCCCATTCCCTTTTCATCACAGTGCTACAGAATTCTGGTCATCACAATATTCCATAACCGTGTCATCACAATGCTCTATGACCCCTGTCATCACAATGCTCCACGACACTTGTCATCACAATGATCCATGACCACATTCATCACAATACTTCATGACCACTGTCATCTCAATGCTCGATGACACATGTCATCACAATGCTCCATGCCGTTGTCATCAGAATGCTCCTTGGCCCCTCTAATCACAATTGTCCATGAACTTTTTTCACAATGCTCCAGAATTCTTGTCATCATAATGTTCTATGGCCGTGTCATCACAATGCCCCTTGACACCTGTCATCACAATGCTCCATGGCCCCTGTCATCCCTGTGCTCCATGATATCTTTCTTCACAATTCTAGATGACCACTGTCATCACAATGCCCCATGACAACTGTCTTCACATTTCGCCATGGCCCTTGTCATCGCAATGCTCCATGAACCGTGTCATCACAATATTCCAGGACACTTTTTGTCACAATGATCCTTGACGACATTCATCTGAATACTCCATGGCCTATGTATTCACAATTTTTCATGGCCCCTGAAATCAAATTGCTCCATGTTCCCTTTCTAACAATGCTCCATGACCACTGTCAACACATTGTCCCATGATGCCTGTCATCACAATGCTCCATGGCCCTTTCATCACTATGCTCCATGATCCCTGTCTTCACAATGTTCTAAACAATTGTCATCACAATGCTCCATGACCCCTGTAATCACAATGCTCCATGCCCTTTTCATCACTGTGCTATAGAATTCTGGTCATCACAATATTCCATAACCGTGTCATCACAATGCTCTATGACCCCTGTCATCACAATGCTCCACGACACTTGTCATCACAATGATGCATGACCACATTCATCACAATGCTTCATGACCACTATCATCACAATGCTCGATGACCATTGTCATCACAATGCTCCATTCCGTTGTCATCAGAATGCTCCTTGGCCCCTCTAATCACAATGGTCCATGCCCTTTTTATCACAATGATTCATGACCACGTTCATCACAATGCTTCATGACCACTATCATCACAATTCTCGATGACCCTTGTCATCACAATGCTCCATGCCGTTGTCATCAGAATGCTCCTTGGCCCCTCTAATCACAATTGTCCATGACCTTTTTATCACAATGCTCCAGAATTCTTGTCATCACAATGTTCTATGGCCGTGTCATCACAATGCTCCATGACCCCTGTAATCACAATGCTCCATTCCTTTTTCATCACAGTGCTACAGAATTCTGGTCATCACAATATTCCATAACCGTGTCATCACAATGCTCTATGACCCCTGTCATCACAATGCTCCACGACACTTGTCATCACAATGATCCATGACCACATTCATCACAATGCTTCATGACCACTGTCATCACAATGCTCGATGACCCTTGTCATCACAATGCTCCATGCCGTTGTCATCAGAATGCTCCTTGGCCCCTCTAATCACAATGGTCCATGCCCTTTTTATCACAATGTTCCAGAATTCTTGTCATCATAATGTTCCATGGCCGTGTCATCACAATTCCCCATGACGCCTGTCATCACAATGCTCCATGGCCCCTGTCATCCCAGTGCTCCATGATATCTTTCTCCACAATTCTAGAGGACCACTGTCATCACAATGCCCCATGACAACTGTCTTCACATTTCGCCATGGCCCTTGTCATCGCAATGCTCCATGAACCGTGTCATCACAATATTCCAGGACACTTGTCGTCACAATGATCCTTGACCACATTCATCTGAATACTCCATGGCCTATATATTCACAATTTTTCATGGCCCCTGAAATCAAATTGCTCCATGTTCCCTATCTAACAATGCTCCATGACCACTGTCAACACAATGTCCCATGACGCCTGTCATCACAATGCTCCATGGCCCCTCTCATCACTATGCTCCATGATCCCTGTCATCACAATGTTCTAGAACAATTGTCTTCGCAATGCTCCATGACCACTGTAATCACAATGCTCCATTCCCTTTTCATCACAGTTCTACAGAATTCTGTTTATCACAATATTCCATAACCGTGTCATCACAATGCACTATGACCCCTGTCATCACAATGCTCCACGACACTTGTCATCACAATGATCCATGACCACATTCATCACAATGCTTCATGACCACTGTCATCACAATGCTCGATGACCATTGTCATCACAATGCTCCATGCCGCTGTCATCAGAATGCTCCTTGGCCCCTCTAATCACAATGGTCCATGCCCTTTTTATCACAATGCTCCAGAATTCTTGTCATCATAATGTTCCATGGCCGTGTCTTCACAATGCTCCATGACCCCTGTCATCACAATGTTCCATGGCCCCTGTCATCCCAGTGCTCCATGATATCTTTCTTCACAATTCTAGATGACCACAGTCATAACAATGCCCCATGACAACTGTCTTCACATTTCGCCATGGCCCTTGTCATCGCAATGCTCCATGAACCGTGTCATCACAATATTCCAGGACACTTTTCGTCACAATGATCCTTGACCACATTCATCTGAATACTCCATGGACTATGTATTCACAATTGTTCATGGCCCCTGAAATCAAATTGCTCCATGTTCCCTTTCTAACAATGCTCCATGACCACTGTCAACACAATGTCCCATGACGGCTGTCATCACAATGCTCCATGGCCCCTTTCATCACTATGCTCCATGATCCCTGTCATCACAATATTCTAGAACAATTGTCAACACAATGCTCCATGACCCCTGTAATCACAATGCTCCATTCCCTTTTCATCACAGTGCTACAGAATTCTGGTCATCACAATATTCCATAACCGTGTCATCAAAATGCTCTATGACCCCTGTCATCACAATGTTCCACGACACTTGTCATCACAATGATCCATGACCACATTCATCACAATGCTTCATGACCACTATCATCACAATGCTCGATGACCCTTTTCATCATAATGCTCCATTCCGTTGTCATCAGAATGCTCCTTGGCCCCTCTAATCACAATGGTCCATGCCCTTTTTATCACAATGATTCATGACCACATTCATCACAATGCTTCATGACCACTATCATCACAATGCTCGATGACCCTTGTCATCACAATGCTCCATGCCGTTGTCATCAGAATGCTCCTTGGCCCCTTTAATCACAATGGTCCATGCCCTTTTTATCACAATGCTCCAGAATTATTGTCATCATAATGTTCCATGGCCGTGTAATCACAATGCCCCATGACCACTGTCATCACAATGTTCCATGGCCCCTATCATCCCAGTGTTCCATGATATCTTTCTTCACAATTCTAGATGACCACTGTCATCACAATGCCCCATGACACCTGTCTTCACATTTCGCCATGGCCCTTGTCATCCCAATGCTCCATGAACCGTGTCATCACAATATTCCAGGACACTTTTCGTCACAATGATCCTTGACCACATTCATCTGAATACTCCATGGACTATGTATTCACAATTGTTCATGGCCCCTGAAATCAAATTGCTCCATGTTCCCTTTCTAACAATGATCCATGATCACTGTCAACACAATGTCCCATGACGCCTGTCATCACAATGCTCCATGGCCCCTTTCATCACTATGCTCCATGATCCCTGTCATCACAATATTCTAGAACAATTGTCAACACAATGCTCCATGACCCCTGTAATCACAATGCTCCATTCCCTTTTCATCACAGTGCTACAGAATTCTGGTCATCACAATATTCCATAACCGTGTCATCAAAATTCTCTATGACACCTGTCATCACAATGTTCCATGACACTTGTCATCACAATGATCCATGACCACATTCATCACAATGCTTCATGACCACTATCATCACAATGCTCGATGACCCTTGTCATCATAATGCTCCATGCCGTTGTCATCAGAATGCTCCTTGGCCCCTCTAATCACAATTGTCCATGAAGTTTTTTCACAATGCTCCAGAATTCTTGTCATCATAATGTTCTATGGCCGTGTCATCACAATGCCCCATGACACCTGTCATCACAATGCTCCATGGCCCCTGTCATCCCTGTGCTCCATGATATCTTTCTTCACAATTCTAGATGACCACTGTCATCACAATGCCCCATCACAACTGTCTTCACATTTCGCCATGGCCCTTGTCATCGCAATGCTCCATGAACCGTGTCATCACAATATTCCAGGACACTTTTTGTCACAATGATCCTTGACGACATTCATCTGAATACTCCATGGCGTATGTATTCGCAATTTTTCATGGACCCTGAAATCAAATTGCTCCATGTTCCCTTTCTAACAATGCTCCATGTCCACTGTCAACACAATGTCCCATGACGCCTGTCAACACAATGCTCCATTTCCCCTTTCATCACTATGCTCCATGATCCCTGTCATCACAATTTTCTAGAACAATTGTCATCACAATGCTCCATGACCCCTGTAATCACAATGATCCATTCCCATTTCATCACTGTGCTACAGAATTCTGGTCATCACAATATTCCATAACCGTGTCATCACAATGCTCTATGACCCCTGTCATCACAATGCTCCACGACACTTGTCATCACAATGATCCATGACCACATTCATCACAATGCTTCATGACCACTGTCATCAAAATGCTCGATGACCCTTTTCATCACAATGCTCCATGCCGTTGTCATCAGAATGCTCCTTGGCCCCTCTAATCTCAATGGTCCATGCCCATTTTATCACAATGCTCCAGAATTCTTGTCATCATAATGTTCCATGGCAGTGACATCACAATGCCCCATGACCCCTGTCATCACAATGATCCATGGCCCCTGTCATCCCAGTGCTCCATGATATCTTTCTTCACAATTCTAGAGGACCACTGTCATCACAATGCCCCATGACACCTGTCTTCACATTTCGCCATGGCCCCTGTCATCGCAATGCTCCATTAACCGTGGCATCACAATATTCCAGGACACTTTTCGTCACAATGATCCTTGACCACATTCATCTGAATACTCCATGGCCTATGTATTCACAATTTTTCATGGCCCCTGAAATCAAATTGCTAAATGTTCCCTTTCTAACAATGCTCCATGACCACTGTCAACACAATGTCCCATGACGCCTGTCATCACAATGCTCCATGGCCCCTTTCATCACTATGCTCCATGATCCCTGTCATCACAATGTTCTAGAACAATTGTCATCACAATGCTCCATGACCCCTGTAATCACAATGCTCCATTCCCTTTTCATCACAGTGCTACAGAATTCTGGTCATCACAATATTCCATAACCGTGTCATCACAATGCTCTATGACCACTGTCATCAGAATGCTCCACGACACTTGTCATCACAATGATGCATGACCACATTCATCACAATGCTTCATGACCACTGTCATCACAAAGCTCGATGACCCTTGTCATCACAATGCTCCATGCCGTTGTCATCAGAATGCTCCTTGGCCCCTCTAATCTCAATGGTCCATGCCCATTTTATCACAATGCTCCAGAATTCTTGTCATCATAATGTTCCATGGCCGTGTCATCAAAATGCCCCATGACCCCTGTCATCACAATGCTCCATGGCCCCTGTCATCCCAGTGCTCCATGATATCTTTCCTCACAATTCTAGAGGACCACTGTCATCACAATGCCCCATGACACCTGTCTTCACATTTCGCCATGGCCCTTGTCATCGGAATGCTCCATGAAATGTGTCATCACAATATTCCAGGACACATTTCGTCACAATGATCCTTGACCACATTAATCTGAATACTCCATGGCCTATGTATTCACAATTTTTCATGGCCACTGAAATCAATTTGCTCCATGTTCCCTTTCTAACAATGCTCCATGACCACTGTCAAAACAATGTCCCATGACGCCTATCATCACAATGCTCCATGGCCCCTTTCATCACTATGCTCCATGATCCCTGTCATCACAATGTTCTAGAACAATTGTCATCACAATGCTCCATGACCCCTGTAATCACAATGCTCCATTCCCTTTTCATCACAGTGCTACAGAATTCTGGTCATCAAAATATTCCATGACCGTGTCATCACAATGCTCTATGACCCCTGTCATCACAATGCTCCACGACACTTGTCATCACAATGATCCATGACCACATTTATCACAATGCTTCATGACCACTGTCATCACAATGCTCGATGACCCTTGTCGTCACAATGCTCCATGCCTTTGTCATCAGAAGGCTCCTTGGCCCCTCTAATCACAATTGTCCATGACATTTTTATCACAATGCTCCAGAATTCTTGTCATCATAATGTTCTATGGCCGTGTCATCACAATGCCCCATGACCCCTGTCATCACAATGCGCCATGACACCTGTCTTCACATTTCGCCATGGCCCTTGTCATCGCAATGCTCCATGAACCGTGTCATCACAATATTCCAGGACACTTTTCTTCACAATGATCCTTGACCACATTCATCTGAATACTCCATGGCGTATGTATTCGCAATGTTTCATGGCCCCTGAAATCAAATTGCTCCATGTTCCGTTTCTAACAATGCTCCATGTCCACTGTCAACACAATGTCCCATGACGCCTGTCAACACAATGCTCCATTGCCCCTTTCATCACTATGCTCCATGATCACTGTCATCACAATGTTCTAGAACAATTGTCATCACAATGCTCCATGACCCCTGTAATCACAATGCTCCATGCCCTTTTCATCACTGTGCTATAGAATTCTGGTCATCACAATATTCCATAACCGTGTCATCACAATGCTCTATGACCCCTGTCATCACAATGCTCAACGACACTTGTCATCACAATGATCCATGACCACATTCATCACAATGCTTCATGACCACTGTCATCACAATGCTCGATGACACTTGTCATCACAATGCTCCATGCCATTGTCATCAGAATGCTCCTTGGCCCCTCTAATCACAATGCTCCATGCCCTTTTTATCACAATGCTCCAGAATTCTTTTCATCATAATGTTCCATGGCCGTGTAATCACAATGCCACATGACCCCTGTCATCACAATGCTCCATGGCCCCTGTCATCCCAGTGCTCCATGATATCTTTCTTCACAATTCTAGATGACCACTGTCATCACAATGCTGCATGACACCTGTCTTCACATTTCGCCATTGCCCTTGTCATCGCAATGCTCCATGAACCGTGTCATCACAATATTTCAGGACACTTTTCGTCACAATGATCCTTGACCACATTCATCTGAATACTCCATGGCCTATGTATTCGCAATTTTTCATGGCCCCTGAAATCAAATTGCTCCATGTTCCCTTTCTAATAATGCTCCATGACCACTGTCAACACAATGTCCCATGACGCCTGTCAACACAATGCTCCATTGCCCCTTTCATCACTATGCTCCATGATCCCTGTCATCACAATGTTCTAGAACAATTGTCATCACAATGCTCCATGACCCCTGTAATCACAATGCTCCATGCCCTTTTCATCACTGTGCTATAGAATTCTGGTCATCACAATATTCCATAACCGTGTCATCACAATGCTCTATGTCCCCTGTCATCACAATGCTCCACGACACTTGTCATCACAATGATGCATGACCACATTCATCACAATGCTTCATGACCACTATCATCACAATGCTCGATGACCCTTGTCATCACAATGCTCCATGCCGTTGTCATCAGAATGCTCCTTGGCCCCTATAATCACAATTGTCCATGACCTTTTTATAACAATGCTCCAGAATTCTTGTCATCATAATGTTCCATGGCCGTGTCATCACAGTGCCCCATGACACCTGTCATCACAATGCTCCATGGCACCTGTCATCCCAGTGCTCCATGATATCTTTCTTCACAATTCTAGATGACCACTGTCATCACAATGCCCCATGACACCTGTCTTCACATTTCGCCATGGCCCTTGTCATCGCAATGCTCCATGAACCGTGTCATCACAATATTCCAGGACACTTTTCGTCACAATGATCCTTGACCACATTCATCTGAATACTCCATGGCCTATGTATTCACAATTGTTCATGGCCCCTGAAATCAAATTGCACCATGTTCCCTTTCTAACAATGCTCCATGACAACTGTCAACACAATTTCCCATGACGCCTGTCATCGCAATGCTCCATGGCCCCTTTCCTCACTATGCTCCAGGCTCCCTGTCATCACAATGTTCTAGAACAAATGTCATCACAATGCTCCATGACCCCTGTAAACACAATGCTCCATTCCCTTTTCATCACGGTGCTACAGAATTCTGGTCATCACAATATTCAATAACCGTGTCATCACAATGCTCTATGACCCCTGTCATCACAATGCTCCACGACACTTGTCATCACAATGATCCATGACCACATTCATCACAATGCTTCATGACCACTGTCATCACAATGCTCGATGACCCTTTTCATCACAATGCTCCATGCCGTTGTCATCAGAATGCTCCTTGGCCCCTCTAATCTCAATGGTCCATGCCCATTTTATCACAATGCTCCAGAATTCTTGTCATCATAATGTTCTATGGCCGTGTCATCACAATGCCCCATGACCCCTGTCATCACAATGCCCCATGACACCTGTCTTCACATTTCGCCATGGCCCTTGTCATCGCAATGCTCCATGAACCGTGTCATCACAATATTCCAGGACACTTTTCTTCACAATGATCCTTGACCACATTCATCTGAATACTCCATGGCATATGTATTCGCAATTTTTCATGGCCCCTGAAATCAAATTGCTCCATGTTCCGTTTCTAACAATGCTCCATGTCCACTGTCAACACAATGTCCCATGACGCCTGTCAACACAATGCTCCATTGCCCCTTTCATCACTATGCTCCATGATCACTGTCATCACAATGTTCTAGAACAATTGTCATCACAATGCTCCATGACCCTTGTAATCACAATGCTCCATGCCCTTTTTATCACTGTGCTATAGAATTCTGGTCATCACAATATTCCATAACCGTGTCATCACAATGCTCTATGTCCCCTGTCATCACAATGCTCCACGACACTTGTCATCACAATGATGCATGACCACATTCATCACAATGCTTCATGACCACTATCATCACAATGCTCGATGACCCTTGTCATCACAATGCTCCATGCCGTTGTCATCAGAATGCTCCTTGGCCCCTATAATCACAATTGTCCATGACCATTTTATAACAATGCTCCAGAATTCTTGTCATCATAACGTTCCATGGCCGTGTCATCACAGTGCCCCATGACACCTGTCATCACAATGCTCCATGGCCCCTGTCATCCCAGTGCTCCGTGATATCTTTCTTCACAATTCTAGATGACCACTGTCATCACAATGCCCCATGACACCTGTCTTCACATTTCGCCATGGCCCTTGTCATCGCAATGCTCCATGAACCGTGCCATCACAATATTCTAGGACACTTTTCGTCACAATGATCCTTGACCACATTCATCTGAATACTCCATGGCCTATGTATTCACAATTTTTCATGGCCCCTGAAATCAAATTGCTCCATGTTCCCTTTTTAAAATGCTCCATGACCACTGTCAACATATTGTCCAATGACGCCTGTCATCACTATGCTCCATGGCCCCTTTCATCACTATGCTCCATGATCCGTGTCTTCACAATGTTCTAGAACAATTTTCATCACAATGCTCCATGAACCCTGTAATCACAATGCTCCATTCCCTTTCATCACAGTGCTACAGAATTCTGGTCATCACAATATTCCATAACCGTGTCATCACAATGCTCTATGACCCCTGTTATCACAATGCTCCACGACACTTGTCATCACAATGATCCATGACCACATTCAACATAATGCTTCATGACCACTGTCATCACAATGCTCGATGACGCTTGTCATCACAATGCTCCATGCCGTTGTCATCAGAATGTTCCTTGGCCCCTCTAATCACAATGGTCTATGCCCTTTTTATCACAATGCTCCAGAATTCTTGTCATCATAATGTTCCATGGCCGTGTCATCACAATGCCCCATGACCCCTGTCATCACAATGCTCCATGGCCCCTGTCATCCCAGTGCTCCATGATATCTTTCTTCACAATTATAGAGGACCACTGTCATCACAATGCCCCATGACACCTGTCTTCCCATTTCGCCATGGCCCTTGTCATCGCAATGATCCATGAACCGTTTATCACAATATTCCAGGACACTTTTCGTCACAATGATCCTTGACCACATTCATCTGAATACTCCATGGCCTATGTATTCACAGTTTTTCATGGCCCCTGAAATCAATTTGCTCCATGTTCCCTTTCTAACAATGCTCCATGACCACTGTCAACATATTGTCCCATGACGCCTGTCATCACGATGCTCCATGGCCCCTTTCATCACTATGCTCCATGATCCCTGTCTTCACAATGTTCTAGAACTATTGTCATCACAATGCTCCATGACCCCTGTAATCACAATGCTCCATTCCCTTTTCATCACAGTGCTACAGAATTCTGGTCATCACAATATTCCATAACCGTGTCATCACAATGCTCTATGACCCCAGTCATCACAATGCTCCACGACACTTGTCATCACAATGATCCATGACCACATTCATCACAATGCTTCATGACCACTGTCATCACAATGCTCGATGAAACTTGTCATCACAATGCTCCATGCCATTGTCATCAGAATGCTCCTTGGCCCCTCTAATCACAATGCTCCATGCCCTTTTTATCACAATGCTCCAGAATTCTTTTCATCATAATGTTCCATGGCCGTGTCATCACAATGCCACATGACCCCTGTCATCACAATGCTCCATGGCCCCTGTCATCCCAGTGCTCCATGATATCTTTCTTCACAATTCTAGATGACCACTGTCATCACAATGCCGCATGACACCTGTTTTCACATTTCGCCATTGCCCTTGTCATCGCAATGCTCCATGAACCGTGTCATCACAATATTCCTGGACACTTTTCGTCACAATGATCCTTGACCACATTCATCTGAATACTCCATGGCCTATGTATTCGCAATTTTTCATGGCCCCTGAAATCAAATTGCTCCATGTTCCCTTTCTAACAATGCTCCATGACCACTGTCAACACAATGTCCCATGACGCCTGTCAACACAATGCTCCATTGCCCCTTTCATCACTATGCTCCATGATCCCTGTCATCACAATGTTCTAGAACAATTGTCATCACAATGCTCCATGACCCCTGTAATCACAATGCTCCATTCCCTTTTCATCACAGTGCTACAGAATTCTGGTCATCACAATATTCCATAACCGTGTCATCACAATGCTCTATGACCCCTGTCATCAGAATGCTCCACGACACTTGTCATCACAATGATGCATGACCACATTCATCACAATGCTTCATGACCACTGTCATCACAAAGCTCGATGACCCTTGTCATCACAATGCTCCATGCCGTTGTCATCAGAATGCTCCTTGGCCCCTCTAATCTCAATGGTCCATGCCCATTTTATCACAATGCTCCAGAATTCTTGTCATCATAATGTTCCATGGCCGTGTCATCACAATGCCCCATGACCCCTGTCATCACAATGCTCCATGGCCCCTGTCATCCCAGTGCTCCATGATATCTTTCTTCACAATTCTAGAGGACCACTGTCATCACAATGCCCCATGACACCTGTAATCACAATGCTCCATTCCCTTTTCATCACTGTGCTACAGAATTCTGGTCATCACAATATTCCATAACCGTGTCATCACAATGCTCTATGACCCCTGTCATCACAATGCTCCACGACACTTGTCATCACAATGATCCATGACCACATTCATCACAATGCTTCATGACCACTGTCATCACAATGCTCGATGACCCTTTTCATCACAATGCTCCATGCCGTTGTCATCAGAATGCTCCTTGGCCCCTCTAATCTCAATGGTCCATGCCCATTTTATCACAATGCTCCAGAATTCTTGTCATCATAATGTTACATGGCAGTGACATCACAATGCCCCATGACCCCTGTCATCACAATGATCCATGGCCCCTGTCATCCCAGTGCTCCATGATATCTTTCTTCACAATTCTATAGGACCACTGTCATCACAATGCCCCATGACACCTGTCTTCACATTTCGCCATGGCCCCTGTCATCGCAATGCTCCATTAACCGTGGCATCACAATATTCCAGGACACTTTTCATCACAATGATCCTTGACCACATTCATCTGAATACTCCATGGCCTATGTATTCACAATTTTTCATGGCCCCTGAAATCAAATTGCTAAATGTTCCCTTTCTAACAATGCTCCATGACCACTGTCAACACAATGTCCCATGACGCCTGTCATCACAATGCTCCATGGCCCCTTTCATTACTATGCTCCATGATCCCTGTCATCACAATGTTCTAGAACAATTGTCATCACAATGCTCATGACCCCTGTAATCACAATGCTCCATTCCATTTTCATCACAATGCTACAGAATTCTGGTCATCACAATATTCCATAACCGTGTCATCACAATGCTCTATGACCCCTGTCATCAGAATGCTCCACGACACTTGTCATCACAATGATGCATGACCACATTCATCACAATGCTTCATGACCACTGTCATCACAAAGCTCGATGACCCTTGTCATCACAATGCTCCATGCTGTTGTCATCAGAATGCTCCTTGGCCCCTCTAATCTCAATGGTCCATGCCCATTTTATCACAATGCTCCAGAATTCTTGTCATCATAATGTTCCATGGCCGTGTCATCACAATGCCCCATGACCCCTGTCATCACAATGCTCCATGGCCCCTGTCATCCCAGTGCTCCATGATATCTTTCTTCACAATTCTAGATGACCACTGTCATCACAATGCCCCATGACACCTGTCTTCACATTTCGCCATGGCCCTTGTCATCGCAATGCTCCATGAACCGTGTCATCACAATATTCCAGGACACTTTTTGTCACAATGATCCTTGACAACATTCATCTGAATACTCCATGGCCTATGTATTCACAATTTTTCATGGCCCCTGAAATCACTTTGCTCCATGTTCCCTTTCTAACAATGCTCCATTACCACAGTCAACACATTGTCCCATGACGCCTGTCATCACAATGCTCCATGGCCCCTTTCATCACTATGCTCCATGATCCCTGTCTTCACAATGTTCCAGAACAATTGTCATCACAATGCTCCATGACCCCTGTAATCACAATGCTCCATTCCCTTTTCATCACAGTGCTACAGAATTCTGGTCATCACAATATTCCATAACCGTGTCATCACAATGCTCTATGACCCCTGTCATCACAATGCTCCACGACACTTTTCATCACAATGATCCATGACCACATTCATCACAATGCTTCATGACCACTTTCATCACAATGCTCGAAGACCCTTGTCATCACAATGCTCCATGCCGTTGTCATCAGAATGCTCCTTGGCCCCTCTATTCACAATTGTCCATGACCTTTTTATCACAATGCTCCAGAATTATTGTCATCATAATGTTCTATGGCCGTGTCATCACAATGCCCCATGACCCCTGTCATCACAATGCTCCATGGCCCCTGTCATTCCTGTGCTCCATGATATCTTTCTTCACAATTCTAGATGACCACTGTCATCACAATGCCCCATGACACCTGTCTTCACATTTCGCCATGGCCCTTGTCATCGCGATGCTCCATGAACCGTGTCATCACAATATTCCAGTACACTTTTCGTCACAATGATCCTTGACCACATTCATCTGAATACTCCATGGCCTATGTATTCACATTTTTTCATGGCCCCTGAAATCAAATTGCTCCATGTTCCCTTTCTAACAATGCTCCATGACCTCTGTCAACACAATGTCCCATGACGCCTGTCATCACAATGCTCCATGGCCCCTTTCATCACTATGCTCCATGATCCCTGTCATCACAATGTTCTAGAACAATTGTCATCACAATGCTCCATGACCCTTGTAATCACAATGTTCCATTCCCTTTTAATCACAGTGCTACAGAATTCTGGTCATCACAATATTCCATAACCGTGTCATCACAATGCTCTATGACCCCTGTCATCACAATGCTCCACGACACTTGTCATCACAATGATCCATGACCACTTTCATCACAATGCTTCATGACCACTGTCATCACAAAGCTCGATGACCTTTGTCATCACAATGCTCCATGCCGTTGTCATCAGAATGCTCCTTGGCCCCTCTAATCTCAATGGTCCATGCCCATTTTATCACAATGCTCCAGAATTCTTGTCATCATAATGTTCCATGGCCGTGTCATCACAATGCCCCATGACCCCTGTCATCACAATGCTCCATGGCCCCTGTCATCCCAGTGCTCCATGATATCTTTCTTCACAATTCTAGATGACCACTGTCATCACAATGCCCCATGACACCTGTCTTCACATTTCTCCATGGCCCTTGTCATCGCAATGCTCCATGAACCGTGTCATCACAATATTCCAGGACACTTTTTGTCACAATGATCCTTGACCACATTCATCTGAATACTCCATGGCCTATATATTCACAATTTTTCATGGCCCCTGAAATCACTTTGCTCCATGTTCCCTTTCTAACAATGCTCCATGACCACAGTCAACACATTGTCCCATGACGCCTGTCATCACAATGCTCCATGGCCCCTTTCATCACTATGCTCCATGATCCCTGTCTTCACAATGTTCTAGAACAATTGTCATCACAATGCTCCATGACCCCTGTAATCACAATGCTCCATTCCCTTTTCATTACAGTGCTACAGAATTCTGGTCATCACAATATTCCATAACCGTGTCATCACAATGCTCTATGACCCCTGTCATCACAATGCTCCACGACACTTTTCATCACAATGATCCATGACCACATTCATCACAATGCTTCATGACCACTGTCATCACAATGCTCGAAGACCCTTGTCATCACAATGCTCCATGCCGTTGTCATCAGAATGCTCCTTGGCCCCTCTATTCACAATTGTCCATGACCTTTTTATCACAATGCTCCAGAATTATTGTCATCATAATGTTCTATGGCCGTGTCATCACAATGCCCCATGACCCCTGTCATCACAATGCTCCATGGCCCCTGTCATTCCTGTGCTCCATGATATCTTTCTTCACAATTCTAGATGACCACTGTCATCACAATGCCCCATGACACCTGTCTTCACATTTCGCCATGGCCCTTGTCATCGCGATGCTCCATGAACCGTGTCATCACAATATTCCAGTACACTTTTCGTCACAATGATCCTTGACCACATTCATCTGAATACTCCATGGCCTATGTATTCACAATTTTTCATGGCCCCTGAAATCAAATTGCTCCATGTTCCCTTTCTAACAATGCTCCATGACCTCTGTCAACACAATGTCCCATGACGCCTGTCATCACAATGCTCCATGGCCCGTTTCATCAGTATGCTCCATGATCCCTGTCATCACAATGTTCTAGAACAATTGTCAACACAATGCTCCATGACCCTTGTAATCACAATGTTCCATTCCCTTTTAATCACAGTGCTACAGAATTCTGGTCATCACAATATTCCATAACCGTGTCATCACAATGCTCTATGACCCCTGTCATCACAATGCTCCACGACACTTGTCATCACAATGATCCATGACCACATTCATCACAATGCTTCATGACCACTGTCATCACAATGCTCGATGACCCTTGTCATCACAATGCTCCATGCCGTTGTCATCAGAATGCTCCTTGGCCTCTCTAATCACAATGGTCCATGCCCTTTTTATCACAATGCTCCAGAATTCTTGTCATCATAATGTTCCATGGCCGTGTCATCACAATGCCCCATGACCCCTGTCATCACAATGTTCCATGGCCCCTATCATCCCAGTGCTCCATGATATCTTTCTTCACAATTCTAGATGACCACTGTCATCACAATGCCCCATGACACCTGTCTTCACATTTCGCCATGGCCCTTGTCATCGCAATGCTCCAAGAACCGTGTCATCACAATATTCCAGGACACTTTTCGTCACAATGATCCTTGACCACATTCATCTGAATACTCCATGGCCTATGTATTCGCAATTTTTCATGGCCCCTGAAATCAAATTGCTCCATGTTCCCTTTCTAACAATGCTCCATTACCACAGTCAACACATTGTCCCATGACGCCTGTCATCACAATGCTCCATGGCCCCTTTCATCACTATGCTCCATGATCCCTGTCTTCACAATGTTCCAGAACAATTGTCATCACAATGCTCCATGACCCCTGTAATCACAATGCTCCATTCCCTTTTCATCACAGTGCTACAGAATTCTGGTCATCACAATATTCCATAACCGTGTCATCACAATGCTCTATGACCCCTGTCATCACAATGCTCCACGACACTTTTCATCACAATGATCCATGACCACATTCATCACAATGCTTCATGACCACTTTCATCACAATGCTCGAAGACCCTTGTCATCACAATGCTCCATGCCGTTGTCATCAGAATGCTCCTTGGCCCCTCTATTCACAATTGTCCATGACCTTTTTATCACAATGCTCCAGAATTATTGTCATCATAATGTTCTATGGCCGTGTCATCACAATGCCCCATGACCCCTGTCATCACAATGCTCCATGGCCCCTGTCATTCCTGTGCTCCATGATATCTTTCTTCACAATTCTAGATGACCACTGTCATCACAATGCCCCATGACACCTGTCTTCACATTTCGCCATGGCCCTTGTCATCGCGATGCTCCATGAACCGTGTCATCACAATATTCCAGTACACTTTTCGTCACAATGATCCTTGACCACATTCATCTGAATACTCCATGGCCTATGTATTCACATTTTTTCATGGCCCCTGAAATCAAATTGCTCCATGTTCCCTTTCTAACAATGCTCCATGACCTCTGTCAACACAATGTCCCATGACGCCTGTCATCACAATGCTCCATGGCCCCTTTCATCACTATGCTCCATGATCCCTGTCATCACAATGTTCTAGAACAATTGTCATCACAATGCTCCATGACCCTTGTAATCACAATGTTCCATTCCCTTTTAATCACAGTGCTACAGAATTCTGGTCATCACAATATTCCATAACCGTGTCATCACAATGCTCTATGACCCCTGTCATCACAATGCTCCACGACACTTGTCATCACAATGATCCATGACCACTTTCATCACAATGCTTCATGACCACTGTCATCACAAAGCTCGATGACCTTTGTCATCACAATGCTCCATGCCGTTGTCATCAGAATGCTCCTTGGCCCCTCTAATCTCAATGGTCCATGCCCATTTTATCACAATGCTCCAGAATTCTTGTCATCATAATGTTCCATGGCCGTGTCATCACAATGCCCCATGACCCCTGTCATCACAATGCTCCATGGCCCCTGTCATCCCAGTGCTCCATGATATCTTTCTTCACAATTCTAGATGACCACTGTCATCACAATGCCCCATGACACCTGTCTTCACATTTCTCCATGGCCCTTGTCATCGCAATGCTCCATGAACCGTGTCATCACAATATTCCAGGACACTTTTTGTCACAATGATCCTTGACCACATTCATCTGAATACTCCATGGCCTATATATTCACAATTTTTCATGGCCCCTGAAATCACTTTGCTCCATGTTCCCTTTCTAACAATGCTCCATGACCACAGTCAACACATTGTCCCATGACGCCTGTCATCACAATGCTCCATGGCCCCTTTCATCACTATGCTCCATGATCCCTGTCTTCACAATGTTCTAGAACAATTGTCATCACAATGCTCCATGACCCCTGTAATCACAATGCTCCATTCCCTTTTCATTACAGTGCTACAGAATTCTGGTCATCACAATATTCCATAACCGTGTCATCACAATGCTCTATGACCCCTGTCATCACAATGCTCCACGACACTTTTCATCACAATGATCCATGACCACATTCATCACAATGCTTCATGACCACTGTCATCACAATGCTCGAAGACCCTTGTCATCACAATGCTCCATGCCGTTGTCATCAGAATGCTCCTTGGCCCCTCTATTCACAATTGTCCATGACCTTTTTATCACAATGCTCCAGAATTATTGTCATCATAATGTTCTATGACCGTGTCATCACAATGCCCCATGACCCCTGTCATCACAATGCTCCATGGCCCCTGTCATTCCTGTGCTCCATGATATCTTTCTTCACAATTCTAGATGACCACTGTCATCACAATGCCCCATGACACCTGTCTTCACATTTCGCCATGGCCCTTGTCATCGCGATGCTCCATGAACCGTGTCATCACAATATTCCAGTACACTTTTCGTCACAATGATCCTTGACCACATTCATCTGAATACTCCATGGCCTATGTATTCGCAATTTTTCATGGCCCCTGAAATCAAATTGCTCCATGTTCCCTTTCTAACAATGCTCCATGACCACTGTCAAAACAATGTCCCATGACGCCTGTCATCACAATGCTCCATGGCCCCTTTCATCACTATGCTCCATGATCCCTGTCATCACAATGTTCTAGAACAATTGTCATCACAATGCTCCATGACCCCTGTAATCACAATGCTCCATTCCATTTTCATCACAGTGCTACAGAATTCTGGTAATCACAATATTCCATAACCGTGTCATCACAATGCTCTATGACCCCTGTCATCACAATGCTCCACGACACTTGTCATCACAATGATCCATGACCACATTCATCACAATGCTTCATGACCACTGTCATCACAATGCTCGATGACCCTTGTCATCACAATGCTCCATGCCGTTGTCATCAGAATGCTCCTTGGCCCCTCTAATCACAATGGTCCATGCCCTTTTTATCACAATGCTCCAGAATACTTGTCATCATAATGTTCCATGGCCGTGTCATCACAATGCCCCATGACCCCTGTCATCACAATGTTCCATGTCCCCTATCATCTCAGTGCTCCATGATATCTTTCTTCACAATTCTAGATGACCACTGTCATCACAATGCCCCATGACACCTGTCTTCACATTTCGCCATGGCCCTTGTCATCGCAATGCTCCAAGAACCGTGTCATCACAATATTCCAGGACACTTTTCGTCACAATGATCCTTGACCACATTCATCTGAATACTCCATGGCCTATGTATTCGCAATTTTTCATGGCCCCTGAAATCAAATTGCTCCATGTTCCCTTTCTAACAATGCTCCATGACCACTGTCAACACAATGTCCCCTGACGCCTGTCATCACAATGCTCCATGGCCCCTTTCATCACTATGCTCCATGATCCCTGTCATCACAATGTTCTAGAACAATTGTCATCACAATGCTCCATGATCCCTGTAATCACAATGCTCCATTCCCTTTTCATCACAGTGCTACAGAATTCTGGTCATCACAATATTCCATACCCGTGTCATCACAATGCTCTATGACCCCTGTCATCACAATGCTCCATGACACTTGTCATCACAATGATCCATGACCACATTCATCACAATGCTTCATGACCACTGTCATCACAATGCTCGATGACCCTTGTCATCACAATGCTCCATGCCGTTGTCATCAGAATGCTCCTTGGCCCCTCTAATCACAATGGTCCATGCCCTTTTTATCACAATGCTCCAGAATTCATGTCATCATAATGTTCCATGACCGTGTCATCACAATGCCCCATGACCCCTGTCATCACAATGTTCCATGTCCCCTATCATCCCAGTGCTCCATGATATCTTTCTTCACAATTCTAGATAACCACTGTCATCACAATGCCCCATGACACCTGTCTTCACATTTCGCCATTGCCCTTGTCATCGCAATGCTCCATGAACCGTGTCATCACAATATTCCAGGACACTTTTCGTCACAATGATCCTTGACCACATTCATCTGAATACTCCATGGCCTATGTATTCACAATTGTTCATGGCCCCTGAAATCAAATTGCTCCATGTTCCCTTTCTAACAATGCTCCATGACCACTGTGAACACATTGTCCCATGACGCCTGTCATCACAATGATCCATGGCCCCTTTCATCACTATGCTCCATGATCACTGTCATCACAATGTTCTAGAACAATTGTCATCACAATGCTCCATGACCCCTGTAATCACAATGCTCCATGCCCTTTTCATCACTGTGGTACAGAATTCTGGTCATCACAATATTCCATAACCGTGTCATCACAATGCTCTATGACCCCTGTCATCACAATGCTCCACGACACTTGTCATCACAATGATGCATGACCACATTCATCACAATGCTTCATGACCACTGTCATCACAAAGCTCGATGACCCTTGTCATCACAATGCTCCATGCCGTTGTCATCAGAATGCTCCTTGGCCCCTCTAATCTCAATGGTCCATGCCCATTTTATCACAATGCTCCAGAATTCTTGTCATCATAATGTTCCATGGCCGTGTCATCACAATGCCCCATGACCCCTGTCTTCACATTTCGCAATTGCCCTTGTCATCGCAATGCTCCATGAACCGTGTCATCACAGTATTCCAGGACAATTTTCGTCACAATGATCCTTGACCACATTCATCTGAATACTCCATGGCGTATGTATTCGCAATTTTTCATGGCCCCTGAAATCACTTTGCTCCATGTTCCCTTTCTAACAAGGCTCCATGACCACTGTCAACACATTGTCCCATGATGCCTGTCATCACAATGCTCCAAGGCCCCTTTCATAACTATGCTCCATGATCCCTGTCTTCACAATGTTCTAGAACAATTGTCATCACAATGCTCAATGACCCCTGTAATCACAATGCTCCATTCCCTTTTCATCACAGTGCTACAGAATTCTGGTATTCACAATATTCCATAACCGTGTCATCACAATGCTCTATGACCCCTGTCATCACAATGCTCTACGACACTTGTCATCACAATGATCCATGACCACATTCATCACAATGCTTCATGACCACTGTCATCACAATGCTCGATGACCCTTGTCATCACAATGCTCCATGCCGTTGTCATCAGAATGCTCCTTGGCCTCTCTAATCACAATGGTCCATGCCCTTTTTATCACAATGCTTCAGAATTCTTGTCATCATAATGTTCCATGGCCGTGTCATCACAATGCCCCATGACCCCTGTCATCACAATGCTCCATGGCCCCTGTCATCCCAGTGCTCCATGATATCTTTCTTCACAATTCTAGATGACCACTGTCATCACAATGCCCCATGACACCTGTCTTCACATTTCGCCATGGCCCTTTTCATCGCAATGCTCCATGAACCGTGTCATCACAATATTCCAGGACACTTGTCGTCACAATGATCCTTGACCATATTCATCTGAATACTCCATGGCCTATGTATTCACAATTTTTCATGGCCCCTGAAATCAAATTGCTCCATGTTCCCTTTCTAACATTGCTCCATGACCACTGTCAACACAATGTCCCATGGCGCCTGTCATCACAATGCTCCATGGACCCTTTCATCACTATGCTCCATGATCCCTGTCATCACAATGTTCTAGAACAATTGTCATCACAATGCTCCATGACCCCTGTAATCACAATGCTCCATTCCCTTTTCATCACAGTGCTACAGAATTCTGGTCATCACAATATTCCATAACCGTGTCATCACAATGCTCTATGACACCTGTCATCACAATGCTATACGACATTTGTCATCACAATGATCCATGACCACATTCATCACAATGCTTCATGACCACTGTCATCACAATGCTCGATGACCATTGTCATCAAAATGCTCCATGCCGTTGTCATCAGAATGCTCCTTGGCCCCTCTAATCACAATGGTCTATGCCCTTTTTATCACAATGCTCCAGAATTCTTGTCATCATAATGTTCCATGGCCGTGTCATCACAATGCACCATGACACCTGTCATCACAGTGGCCCATGACACCTGTCTTCACATTTCGCCATGGCCCTTGTCATCGCAATGCTCCATGAACCGTGTCATCACAATATTCCAGTACACTTTTCGTCACAATGATCCTTGACCACATTCGTCTGAATACTCCATGGCCTATGTATTCACAATTGTTCATGGCCCCAGAAATCAAATTGCTCCATGTTCCCTTTCTAACAATGCTCCATGACCACTGTCAACACAATGTCCCATGACGCCTGTCATCACCATGCTCCATGGCCCCTTTCATCACTAGGCTCCATGATCACTGTCTTCACAATGTTCTAAACAATTGTCATCACAATGCTCCATGACCCCTGTAATCACAATGCTCCATTCCCTTTTCATCACAGTGCTACAGAATTCTGGTCATCACAATATTCCATAACCGTGTCATCACAATGCTCTATGACCCCTTTCATCACAATGCTCCACGACACTTGTCATCACAATGATCCATGACCACATTCATCACAATGCTTCATGACCACTGTCATCACAATGCTCGATGACATTTGTCATCACAATGCTCCATGCCGTTGTGATCAGAATGCTCCTTGGCCCCTCTAATCACAATGGCCCATGCCCATTTTATCACAATGCTCCAGAATTCTTGTCATCATAATGTTCCATGGCCGTGTCATCACAATGCCCCATGACCCCTGTCATCACAATGCTCCATGGCCCCTGTCATCCCAGTGCTCCATGATATTTTTCTTCACAATTCTAGAGGACCACTGTCATCACAATGCCCCATGACACCTGTCTTCGCAATTCGCCATGGCCCTTGTCATCGCAATACTCCATGAACCGTGTCATCAAAATATTCCAGGACACTTTTCGTCACGATGATCCTTGACCACATTCATCTGAATACTCCATGGACTATGTATTCGCAATTTTTCATGGCCCCTGAAATCAAATTGCTCCATGTTCCCTTTCTAACAATGCTCCATGACCACTGTCAACACAATATCCCATGACGCCTGTCAACGCAATGCTCCAATGTCCGTTTCATCACTATGCTCCATGATCCCTCTCATCACAATGTTCTAGAACAATTCTCATCACAATGCTCCATGACCCCTGTAATCACAATGCTCCATTCCATTTTCATCACTGTGGTATAGAATTCTGTTTATCACAATATTCCATAACCGTGTCATCACAATGCTCTATGAGCCCTGTCATCACAATGCTCCACGACACTTGTCATCACAATGATGCATGACCACATTCATCACAATGCTTCATGACCACTGTCATCACAATGCTCCATGCCGTTGTCATCAAAATGCTCCTTGGCCCCTCTAATCACAATGGTCCATGACCTTTTTATCACAATGCTCCAGAATTCTTGTCATAATAATGTTACCTGGCCGTGTCATCACAATGTCCCATGAAGCCTGTCATCACAATGCTCCATGGCCCCTTTCATCACTATGCTCCATGATCCCTGTCTTCACAATGTTCTAAACAATTGTCATCACAATGCTCCATGACCCCTGTAATCACAATGCTCCATTCCCTTTTCATCACAGTGCTACAGAATTATGGTCATCACAATATTCCATAACCGTGTCATCACAATGCTCCATGCCATTGTCATCAGAATGCTCCATGGCCCTCTAATCACAGTGGTCCATGCCCTTTTTATCACAATTCTCCAGAATTTTTGTCATCATAATGTTCCATGGCCGTGTCATCACAATGCCCCATGACCCCTGTCATCACAATGTTCCATGGCCCCTATCATCCCAGTGCTCCATGATATCTTTCTTCACAATTCTAGATGACCACTGTCATCACAATGCCCCATGACACCTGTCTTCACATTTCTCCATGGCCCTTGTCATCGCAAAGCTCCATGAACCGTGTCATCACAATATTCCAGGACACTTTTTGTCACAATGATCCTTGACCACATTCATCTGAATACTCCATGGCCTATGTATTCGCAATTTTTCATGGCCCCTGAAATCAAATTGCTCCATGTTCCCTTTCTAACAATGCTCCATGACCACTGTCAACACAATGTCCCATGACGCCTGTCAACGCAATGCTCCATTGCCCGTTTCATCACTATGCTCCATGATCCCTGTCATCACAATGTTCTAGAACAATTGTCATCACAATGCTCCATGACCCCTGTAATCACAATGCTCCATTCCCTTTTCATCACAGTGCTACAGAATTCTGGTCATCACAATATTCCATAACCGTGTCATCACAATGCTCTATGACCCCTGTCATCACAATGCTCCACGACACTTGTCATCACAATGATACATGACCGCATTCATCACAATGCTTCATGACCACATTCATCACAATGCTTCATGACCACTGTCATCACAATGCTCCATGCCGTTGTCATCAAAATGCTCCTTGGCCCCTCTAATCACAATGGTCCATGACCTTTTTATGACAATGCTCCAGAATTCTTGTCATAATAATGTAAACTGGCCGTGTCATCACAATGCCCCATGACCCCTGTCATCACAATGCTCCATGGCCCCTGTCATCCCAGTGCTCCATGATATCTTTCTTCACAATTCTAGATGACCACTGTCATCACAATGCCGCATGACACCTGTCTTCACATTTAGCCATGGCCCTTGTCATCGCAATGCTCCATGACCCCTGTAATCACAATGCTCCATTCCCTTTTCATCACTGTGCTACAGAATTCTGGTCATCACAATATTCCATAACCGTGTCATCACAATGCTCTATGACCCCTGTCCTCACAATGCTCCACCACACTTGTCATCACAATGATCCATGACTACATTCATCACAATACTTCATGACCACTGTCATCACAATGCTCGATGACCCTTGTCATCACAATGCTCCATGCCGTTGTCATCAGAAGGCTCCTTGGCCCCTCTAATCACAATGGTCCATGACCTTTTTATCACAATGCTCCAGAATTCTTGTCATCATAATGTTCCATGGCCGTGTCATCACAATGCCCCATGACCCCTGTCATCACAATGCTCCATGGCCCCTGTCATCCCAGTGCTCCATGATATCTTTCTTCACAATTCTAGATGACCACTGTCATCACAATGCCGCATGGCACCTGTCTTCAACTTTCGCCATGGCCCTTGTCATCGCAATGCTCCATGAACCGTGTGATCACAATATTCCAGGACACTTGTCGTCACAATGATCCTTGACCACATTCATCTGAATACTCCATGGCCTATGAATTCACAATTTTTCATGGCCCCTGAAATCAAATTGCTCCATGTTCCCTTTCTAACAATGCTCCATGACCACTGTCAACACAATGTCCCATGAAGCCTGTCATCACAATGCTCCATGGCCCCTTTCATCACTATGCTCCATGATCCCTGTCTTCACAATGTTCTAAACAATTGTCATCACAATGCTCCATGACCCCTGTAATCACAATGCTCCATTCCCTTTTCATCACAGTGCTACAGAATTCTGGTCATCACAATATTCCATAACCGTGTCATCACAATGCTCTATGACCCCTGTCATCACAATGCTCCACGACACTTGTCATCACAATGATCCAGGACCACATTCATCACAATGCTTCATGACCACTGTCATCACAATGCTCGATGACCCTTGTCATCACAATGCTCCATGCCGTTGTCATCAGAATGCTCCATGGCCCTCTAATCACAATGGTCCATGCCCTTTTTATCACAATTCTCCAGAATTTTTGTCATCATAATGTTCCATGGCCGTGTCATCACAATGCCCCATGAACCCTGTCATCACAATGTTCCATGGCCCTTATCATCCCAGTGCTCCATGATATCTTTCTTCACAATTCTAGATGACCACTGTCATCACAATGCCCCATGACACCTGTCTTCACATTTCTCCATGGCCCTTGTCATCGCAATGCTCCATGAACCGTGTCATCACAATATTTCAGGACACTTTTTGTCACAATGATCCTTGACCACATTCATCTGAATACTCCATGGCCTATGTATTCGCAATTTTTCATGGCCCCTGAAATCAAATTGCTCCATGTTCCCTTTCTAACAATGCTCCATGACCACTGTCAACACAATGTCCCATGATGCCTGTCAGCGCAATGCTCCATTGCCCGTTTCATCACTATCCTCCATGATCCCTGTCATCACAATGTTCTAGAACAATTGTCATCACAATGCTCCATGACCCCTGTAATCACAATGCTCCATTCCCTTTTCATCACAGTGCTACAGAATTCTGGTCATCACAATATTCCATAACCGTGTCATCACAATGCTCTATGACCCCTGTCATCACAATGCTCCACGACACTTGTCATCACAATGATCCATGACCACATTCATCACAATGCTTCATGACCACTGTCATCACAATGCTCGATGACCCTTGTCATCACAATGCTCCATGCCGTTGTCATCAGAATGCTCCTTGGCCCCTCTAATCACAATGGTCCATGCCCTTTTTATCACAATGCTCCAGAATTCTTGTCATCATAATTCCATGGCCGTGTCATAACAATGCCCCATGAACCCTGTCATCACAATGTTCCATGTCCCCTATCATCCCAGTGCTCCATGATATCTTTCTTCACAATTCTAGAGGACCACTGTCATCACAATGCCCCATGACACCTGTCTTCACATGTCGCCATTGCCCTTGTCATCGCAATGCTCCATGAACCGTGTCATCACAATATTCCAGGACACTTTTCGTCACAATGATCCTTGACCACATTCATCTGAATACTCCATGGCCTATGTATTCGCAATTTTTCATGGCCCCTGAAATCAAATTGTTCCACGTTCCATTTCTAAAAATGCTCCATGACCACTGTCAACACAATGTCCCATGATGCCTGTCAACACAATGCTCCATTGCCCTTTGCATCACTATGCTCCATGATCACTGTCATCAAATGTTCTAGAACAATTGTCATCACAATGCTCCATGTCCCCTTTCATCACTATGCTCCATGATTCCTGTCATCACAATGTTCTAGAACAATTGTCATCACAATGCTCCATGACCCCTGTAATCACAATGCTCCATTCCCTTTTCATCACAGTGCTACAGAATTCTGGTCATCACAATATTCCATAACCGTGTCATCACAATGATCTATGACCCCTGTCATCACAATGCTCCACGACACTTGTCATCACAATGATGCATGACCACATTCATCACAATGCTTCATGACCACTGTCATCACAATGCTCGATGACCCTTGTCATCACAATGCTCCATGCCGTTGTCATCAGAATGCTACTTGGCCCCTCTAATCACAATGGTCCATGCCCATTTTATCACAATGTTCCAGAATTCTTGTCATCATAATGCTCCATGGCGGTGTCATCACAAAGCCACATGACCCCTGTCATCACAATGCTCCATGGCCCCTGTCATCCCACTGCTCCATGATATCTTTCTTCACAATTCTAGAGGACCACTGTCATCACAATGCCCCATGACACCTGTCTTCACATTTCGCCATGGCCGTTGTCATCGCAATGCTCCATGAACCGTGTCATCACAATATTCCAGGACACTTTTTGTCACAATGATCCATGACCACATTCATCTGAATACTCCATGGCCTATGAATTCACAATTTTTCATGGCCCCTGAAATCAAATTGCTCCATGTTCCCTTTCTAACAATGCTCCATGACCACTGTCAACACAATGTCCCATGACGCCTGTCATCACAATGCTCCATGGCCCCTTTCATCACTATGCTCCATGATCCCTGTCATCACAATGTTCTAGAACAATTGTCATCACAATGCTCCATGATCCCTGTAATCACAATGCTCCATTCCCTTTTCATCACAGTGCTACAGAATTCTGGTCATCACAATATTCCATACCCGTGTCATCACAATGCTCTATGACCCCTGTCATCACAATGCTCCACGACACTTGTCATCACAATGATCCATGACCACATTCATCACAATGCTTCATGACCACTGTCATCACAATTCTCCATGCCGTTGTCATCAGAATGCTCCTTGGCCCCTCTAATCACAATGGTCCATGACCTTTTTATCACAATGCTCCAGAATTATTGTCATAATAATGTTCCCTGGCCGTGTCATCACAATGCCCCATGACCCCTGTCATCACAATGCTCCATGGCCTCTTTCATCCCAGTGCTCCATGATATCTTTCTTCACAATTCTAGATGACCACTGTCATCACAATGCCGCATGACACCTGTCTTTACATTTCGCCATGGCCCTTGTCATCGCAATGCTCCATGAACCGTGTCATCACAATATTCCAGGACACTTTTCGTCACAATGATCCTTGACCACATTCATCTGAATACTCCATGGCGTATGTATTCGCAATTTTTCATGGCCCGTGAAATCAAATTGCTCCATGTTACCTTTCAAAACAATGCTCCATGACCACTGTCAACACAATGTCCCATGACACCTGTCAACACATTGCTCCATTGCCCCTTTCATCACTATGCTCCATGATCCCTGTCATCACAATGTTCTAGAACAATTGTCATCACAATGCTCCATGACCCCTGTAATCACAATGCTCCATTCCCTTTTCATCACTGTGCTACAGAATTCTGGTCATCACAATATTCCATAACCGTGTCATCACACTGCTCTATGACCACTGTCATCACAATGCTCCACCACACTTGTCATCACAATGATCCATGACTACATTCATCACAATGCTTCATGACCACTGTCATCAAAATGCTCGATGACCCTTGTCATCACAATGCTCCATGCCGTTGTCATCAGAATGCTCCTTGGCCCCTCTAATCACAATGGTCCATGACCTTTTTATCACAATGCTCCAGAATTCTTGTCATCATAATGTTCCATGGCCGTGTCATCACAATGCCCCATGAACCCTGTCATCACAACGCTCCATGGCCCCTGTCATCCCAGTGCTCCATGATATCTTTCTTCACAATTCTACATGACCACTGTCATCACAATGCCGCATGACACCTGTCTTCAACTTTCGCCATGGCCCTTGTCATCGCAATGCTCCATGAACCGTGTCATCACAATATTCCAGGACACTTGACGTCACAATGATCCTTGACCACATTCATCTGAATACTCCATGGCCTATGAATTCACAATTGTTCATGGCCCCTGAAATCAAATTGCTCCATGTTCCCTTTCTAACAATGCTCCATGACCACTGTCAACACAATGTCCCATGAAGCCTGTCATCACAATGCTCCATGGCCCCTTTCATCACTATGCTCCATGATCCCTGTCTTCACAATGTTCTAAACAATTGTCATCACAATGCTCCATGACCCCTGTAATCACAATGCTCCATTCCCTTTTCATCAGAGTGCTACAGAATTCTGGTCATCAAAATATTCCATAACCGTGTCATCACAAAGCTCTATGACCCCTGTCATCACAATGCTCCACGACACATGTCATCACAATGATGCATGACCACATTCATCACAATGCTTCATGACCACTGTCATCACAATGCTCGATGACCCTTGTCATCACAATGCTGCATGGCGTTGTCATCAGAATGCTACTTGGCCCCTCTAATCACAATGGTCCATGCCCATTTTATCACAATGTTCCAGAATTCTTGTCATCATAATGCTCAATGGCGGTGTCATCACAAAGCCACATGACCGCTGTCATCACAATGCTCCATGGACCCTGTCATCCCACTGCTCCATGATATCTTTCTTCACAATTCTAGAGGACCACTGTCATCACAATGCCCCATGACACCTGTCTTCACATTTCGCCATGGCCCTTGTCATCGCAATGCTCCATGAACCGTGTCATCACAATATTCCAGGACACTTTTTGTCACAATGATCCTTGACCACATTCATCTGAATACTCCATGGCCTATGTATTCACAATTTTTCATGGCCCCTGAAATCAAATTGCTCCATGTTCCCTTTCTAACAATGCTCCATGACCACTGTCAACACAATGTCCCATGACGCCTGTCATCACAATGCTCCATGGCCCCTTTCTTCACTATGCTCCATGATCCCTGTCATCACAATGTTCTAGAACAATTGTCATCACAATGCTCCATTATCCCTGTAATCACAATGCTCCATTCCCTTTTCATCACAGTGCTACAGAATTCTGGTCATCACAATATTCCATACCCGTGTCATCACAATGATCTATGACCCCTGTCATCACAATGCTCCACGACACTTGTCATCACAATGATCCATGACCACATTCGTCACAATGCTTCATGACCACTGTCATCACAATGCTCGATGACCCTTGTCATCACAATGCTCCATGCCGTTGTCATCAGAATGCTCCTTGGCCCCTCTAATCACAATGGTCCATGCCCTTTTTATCACAATGCTCCAGAATTCTTGTCATCATAATGTTCCATGGCCGTGTCATCACAATGCCCCATGACCCCTGTCATCACAATGCTCCATGGCCCCTTTCATCCCAGTGCTCCATGATATCTTTCTTCACAATTCTAGATGACCACTGTCATCACAATGCCGCATCACACCTGTCTTCACATTTCGCCATGGCCCTTGTCATCGCAATGCTCCATGAACCGTGTCATCACAATATTCCAGGACACTTTTCGTCACAATGATCCTTGACCACATTCATCTGAATACTCCATGGCGTATGTATTCGCAATTTTTCATGGCCCCTGAAATCAAATTGCTCCATGTTACCTTTCAAAACAATGCTCCATGACCACTGTCAACACAATGTCCCATGATGCCTGTCAACACATTGCTCCATTGCCCCTTTCATCACTATGCTCCATGATCCCTGTCATCACAATGTTCTAGAACAATTGTCATCACAATGCTCCATGACCCCTGTAATCACAATGCTCCATTCCCTTTTCATCACTGTGCTACAGAATTCTGGTCATCACAATATTCCATAACCGTGTCATCACAATGCTCTATGACCCTTGTCATCACAATGCTCCACCACACTTGTCATCACAATGATCCATGACTACATTCATCACAATGCTTCATGACCACTGTCATCACAATGCTCGATGACCCTTGTCATCACAATGCTCCATGCCATTGTCATCAGAATGCTCCTTGGCCCCTCTAATCACAATGGTCCATGACCTTTTTATCACAATGCTCCAGAATTCTTGTCATCATAATGTTCCATGGCCGTGTCATCACAATGCCCCATGAACACTGTCATCACAATGCTCCATGGCCCCTGTCATCCCAGTGCTCCATGATATCTTTCTTCACAATTCTAGATGACCACTGTCATCACAATGCCGCATGACACCTGTCTTCAACTTTCGCCATGGCCCTTGTCATCGCAATGCTCCATGAACCGTGTCATCACAATATTCCAGGACACTTGACGTCACAATGATCCTTGACCACATTCATCTGAATACTCCATGGCCTATGAATTCACAATTGTTCATGGCCCCTGAAATCAAATTGCTCCATGTTCCCTTTCTAACAATGCTCCATGACCACTGTCAACACAATGTCCCATGAAGCCTGTCATCACAATGCTCCATGGCCCATTTCATCACTATGCTCCATGATCCCTGTCTTCACAATGTTCTAAACAATTGTCATCACAATGCTCCATGACCCCTGTAATCACAATGCTCCATTCCGTTTTCATCACAGTGCTACAGAATTCTGGTCATCACAATATTCCATAACCGTGTCATCACAATGCTCTATGACCCCTGTCATCACAATGCTCCACGACACTTGTCATCACAATGATCCATGACCACATTCATCACAAAGCTTCATGACCACTGTCATCACAATGCTCGATGACCCTTGTCATCACAATGCTCCATGCCGTTGTCATCAGAATGCTCCTTGGCCCCTCTAATCACAATGGTCCATGCCCTTTTTATCACAATGCTCCAGAATTCATGTCATCATAATGTTCCATGACCGTGTCATCACAATGCCCCATGACCCCTGTCATCACAATGTTCCATGTCCCCTATCATCCCAGTGCTCCATGATATCTTTCTTCACAATTCTAGATGACCACTGTCATCACAATGCCCCATGACACCTGTCTTCACATTTCGCCATTGCCCTTGTCATCGCAATGCTCCATGAACCGTGTCATCACAATATTCCAGGACACTTTTCGTCACAATGATCCTTGACCACATTTATCTGAATACTCCATGGCCTATATATTTGCAATTTTTCATGGCCCCTGAAATCAAATTGCTCCATGATCCCTTTCTAACAATGCTCCATGACCACTGTCAACACAATGTCCCATGATGCCTGTCAACACAATGCTCCATTGCCCCTTTCATCACTATGCTCCATGATCCCTGTCATCACAATGTTCTAGAACAATTGTCATCACAATGCCCCATGACCCCTGTAATCACAAAGCTCCATGCCGTTTTCATCACTGTGTTACAGAATTCTGGTCATCACAATATTCCATAACCGTGTCATCACAATGCTCTATGACCCCTGTCATCACAATGCTCCACGACACTTGTCATCACAATGATGCATGACCACATTCATCACAATGCTTCATGACAACTGTCATCAAAATGCTCGATGACCCTTGTCATCACAATGCTCCATGCCGTTGTCATCAGAATGCTCCTTGGCCCCTCTAATCACAATGGTCCATGCCCTTTTTATCACAATGCTCCAGAATTCTTGTCATCATAATTCCATGGCCGTGTCATAACAATGCCCCATGAACCCTGTCATCACAATGCTCCATGGCCCCTGTCATCCCAGTGCTCCATGATATCTTTCTTCACAATTCTAGATGACCACTGTCATCACAATGCCCCATGACACCTGTTTTCACATTTCGCCATGGCCCTTGTTATCACAATGCTCCATGAACCGTGTCATCACAATATTCCAGGACACTTTTCGTCACAATGATCCTTGACCACATTCATCTGAATACTCCATGGCCTATGTATTCACAATTTTTCATGGCCCCTGAAATCAAATTGCTCCATGTTCCCTTTCTAACAATGCTCCATGACCACTGTCAAAACAATGTCCCATGACGCCTATCATCACAATGCTCCATGGCCCCTTTCATCACTATGCTCCATGATCCCTGTCATCACAATGTTCTAGAACAATTGTCATCCCAATGCTCCATGACCCCTGTAATCACAAAGCTCCATTCCCTTTTCATCACAGTGCTACAGAATTCTGGTCATCACAATATTCCATAACCATGTCATCACAATGCTCTCTGACCCCTGTCATCACAATGCTCCATGGCCCCTGTCATCCCACTGCTCCATGATATCTTTCTTCACCATTCTAGATGACCACTGTCATCACAAAGCCCCATGACACCTGTCTTCACATTTCGCCATGGCCCTTGTCATCGCAATGCTCCATGAACCGTGTCATCACAATATTCCAAGACACTTGTCGTCACAATGATCCTTGACCACATTCATCTGAATACTCCATGGCCTATGTATTCACAATTTTTCATGGCCCCTGAAATCAAATTGCTCCATGTTCCCTTTCTAACAATGCTCCATGACCACTGTCAACACAATGTCCCATGACGCCTGTCATCACAATGCTCCTTGGCCCCTTTCATCACTATGCTCCATGATCCCTGTCTTCACAATGTTCTAAACAATTGTCATCACAATGCTCCATGACCCCTGTAATCACAATGCTCCATTCCCTTTTCATCACAGTGCTACAGAATTCTGGTCATCACAATATTCCATACCCGTGTCATCACAGTGCTCTATGACCCCTGTCATCACAATGCTCCACGACACTTGTCATCACAATGATCCATGACCACATTCATCACAATGCTTCATGACCACTGTCATCAAAATGCTCGATGACAATTGTCATCACAATGCTCCATGCCGTTGTCATCAGAATGCTCCATGGCCCTCTAATCACAATGGTCCATGCCCTTTTTATCACAATTCTCCAGAATTTTTGTCATCATAATGTTCCATGGCCGTGTCATCACAATGCCCCATGACCCCTGTCATCACAATGTTCCATGGCCCCTATCATCCCAGTGCTCCATGATATCTTTCTTCACAATTCTAGATGACCACTGTCATCACAATGCCCCATGACACCTGTCTTCACATTTCGCCATGGCCCTTGTCATCGCAATGCTCCATGAACCGTGTCATCACAATATTCCAGGACACTTTTTGTCATAATGATCCTTGACCACATTCATCTGAATACTCCATGGCCTATGTATTCGCAATTTTTCATGGCCCCTGAAATCAAATTGCTCCATGTTCCCTTTCTAACAATGCTCCATGACCACTGTCAACACAATGTCCCATGACGCCTGTCAACGCAATGCTCCATTGCCCGTTTCATCACTATGCTCCATGATCCCTGTCATCACAATGTTCTAGAACAATTGTCATCACAATGCTCCATGACCCCTGTAATCACAATGCTCCATTCCCTTTTCATCACAGTGCTACAGAATTCTGGTCATCACAATATTCCATAACCGTGTCATCACAATGCTCTATGACCCCTGTCATCACAATGCTCCACGACACTTGTCATCACAATGATCCATGACCACATTCATCACAATGCTTCATGACCACTGTCATCACAATGCTCGATGAACCTTGTCATCACAATGCTCCATGCCGTTGTCATCAGAATGCTCCTTGGCCCCTCTAATCACAATGGTCCATGCCCTTTTTATCACAATGCTCCAGAATACTTGTCATCATAATGTTCCATGGCCGTGTCATCACAGTGCCCCATGACCCCTGTCATCACAATGTTCCATGGCCCCTGTCATCCCAGTGCTCCATATCTTTCTTCACAATTCTAGATGACCACTGTCATCACAATGCCCCATCACACCTGTCTTCACATTTCGCCATTGCCCTTGTCATCGCAATGCTCCATGAACCGTGTCATCACAATATTCCAGGACACTTTTCGTCACAATGATCCTTGACCACATTCATCTGAATACTCCATGGCCTATGTATTTGCAATTTTTCATGGCCCCTGAAATCAAATTGCTCCATGTTCCCTTTCTAACAATGCTCCATGACCACTGTCAACACAATGTCCCATGATGCCTGTCAACACAATGCTCCATTGCCCCTTTCATCACTATGCTCCATGATCCCTGTCATCACAATGTTCTAGAACAATTGTCATCACAATGCCCCATGACCCCTGTAATCACAATGCTCCATGCCCTTTTCATCACTGTGTTACAGAATTCTGGTCATCACAATATTCCATAACCGTGTCATCACAATGCTCTATGACCCCTGTCATCACAATGCTCCACGACACTTGTCATCACAATGATGCATGACCACATTCATCACAATGCTTCATGACCACTGTCATCACAAAGCTCGATGACCCTTGTCATCACAATGCTCCATGCCGTTGTCATCAGAATGCTCCTTGGCCCCTCTAATATCAATGGTCCATGCCCATTTTATCACAATGCTCCAGAATTTTTGTCATCATAATGTTCCATGGCCGTGTCATCACAATGCCCCATGAACCCTGTCATCACAATGTTCCATGGCCCTTATCATCACAGTGCTCCATGATATCTTTCTTCACAATTCTAGATGACCACTGTCATCACAATGCCCCATGACACCTGTCTTCACATTTCTCCATGGCCCTTGTCATCGCAATGATCCATGAACCGTGTCATCACAATATTTCAGGACACTTTTTGTCACAATGATCCTTGACCACATTCATCTGAATACTCCATGGCCTATGTATTCGCAATTTTTCATGGCCCCTGAAATCAAATTGCTCCATGTTCCCTTTCTAACAATGCTCCATGACCACTGTCAACACAATGTCCCATGACGCCTGTCAGCGCAATGCTCCATTGCCCGTTTCATCACTATGCTCCATGATCCCTGTCATCACAATGTTCTAGAACAATTGTCATCACAATGCTCCATGACCCCTGTAATCACAATGCTCCATTCCCTTTTCATCACAGTGCTACAGAATTCTGGTCATCACAATATTCCATAACCGTGTCATCACAATGCTCTATGACCCCTGTCATCACAATGCTCCACGACACTTGTCATCACAATGATCCATGACCACATTCATCACAATGCTTCATGACCACTGTCATCACAATGCTCGATGACCCTTGTCATCACAATGCTCCATGCCGTTGTCATCAGAATGCTCCTTGGCCCCTCTAATCACAATGGTCCATGCCCTTTTTATCACAATGCTCCAGAATTCTTGTCATCATAATTCCATGGCCGTGTCATAACAATGCCCCATGACCCCTGTCATCACAATGTTCCATGTCCCCTATCATCCCAGTGCTCCATGATATCTTTCTTCACAATTCTAGAGGACCACTGTCATCACAATGCCCCATGACACCTGTCTTCACATGTCGCCATTGCCCTTGTCATCGCAATGCTCCATGAACCGTGTCATCACAATATTCCAGGACACTTTTCGTCACAATGATCCTTGACCACATTCATCTGAATACTCCATGGCCTATGTATTCGCAATTTTTCATGGCCCCTGAAATCAAATTGTTCCACGTTCCATTTCTAAAAATGCTCCATGACCACTGTCAACACAATGTCCCATGATGCCTGTCAACACAATGCTCCATTGCCCGTTGCATCACTATGCTCCATGATCACTGTCATCAAATGTTCTAGAACAATTGTCATCACAATGCTCCATGTCCCCTTTCATCACTATGCTCCATGATTCCTGTCATCACAATGTTCTAGAACAATTGTCATCACAATGCTCCATGACCCCTGTAATCACAATGCTCCATTCCCTTTTCATCACAGTGCTACAGAATTCTGGTCATCACAATATTCCATAACCGTGTCATCACAATGCTCTATGACCCCTGTCATCACAATGCTCCACGACACTTGTCATCACAATGATGCATGACCACATTCATCACAATGCTTCATGACCACTGTCATCACAATGCTCGATGACCCTTGTCATCACAATGCTCCATGGCGTTGTCATCAGAATGCTACTTGGCCCCTCTAATCACAATGGTCCATGCCCATTTTATCACAATGTTCCAGAATTCTTGTCATCATAATGCTCCATGGCGGTGTCATCACAAAGCCACATGACCCCTGTCATCACAATGCTCCATGGCCCCTGTCATCCCACTGCTCCATGATATCTTTCTTCACAATTCTAGAGGACCACTGTCATCAAAATGCCCCATGACACCTGTCTTCACATTTCGCCATGGCCGTTGTCATCGCAATGCTCCATGAACCGTGTCATCACAATATTCCAGGACACTTTTTGTCACAATGATCCTTGACCATATTCATCTGAATACTCCATGGCCTATGTATTCACAATTTTTCATGGCCCCTGAAATCAAATTGCTCCATGTTCCCTTTCTAACAATGCTCCATGACCACTGTCAACACAATGTCCCATGACGCCTGTCATCACAATGCTCCATGGCCCCTTTCATCACTATGCTCCATGATCCCTGTCATCACAATGTTCTAGAACAATTGTCATCACAATGCTCCATGATCCCTGTAATCACAATGCTCCATTCCCTTTTCATCACAGTGCTACAGAATTCTGGTCATCACAATATTCCATACCCGTGTCATCACAATGCTCTATGACCCCTGTCATCACAATGCTCCACGACACTTGTCATCACAATGATCCATGACCACATTCATCACAATGCTTCATGACCACTGTCATCACAATGCTCCATGCCGTTGTCATCAGAATGCTCCTTGGCCCCTCTAATCACAATGGTCCATGACCTTTTTATCACAATGCTCCAGAATTATTGTCATAATAATGTTCCCTGGCCGTGTCATCACAATGCCCCATGACCCCTGTCATCACAATGCTCCATGGCCTCTTTCATCCCAGTGCTCCATGATATCTTTCTTCACAATTCTAGATGACCACTGTCATCACAATGCCGCATGACACCTGTCTTTACATTTCGCCATGGCCCTTGTCATCGCAATGCTCCATGAACCGTGTCATCACAATATTCCAGGACACTTTTCGTCACAATGATCCTTGACCACATTCATCTGAATACTCCATGGCGTATGTATTCGCAATTTTTCATGGCCCGTGAAATCAAATTGTTCCTGTTACCTTTCAAAACAATGCTCCATGACCACTGTCAACACAATGTCCCATGACGCCTGTCAACACATTGCTCCATTGCCCCTTTCATCACTATGCTCCATGATCCCTGTCATCACAATGTTCTAGAACAATTGTCATCACAATGCTCCATGACCCCTGTAATCACAATGCTCCATTCCCTTTTCATCACTGTGCTACAGAATTCTGGTCATCACAATATTCCATAACCGTGTCATCACACTGCTCTATGACCCCTGTCATCACAATGCTCCACCACACTTGTCATCACAATGATCCATGACTACATTCATCACAATGCTTCATGACCACTGTCATCAAAATGCTCGATGACCCTTGTCATCACAATGCTCCATGCCGTTGTCATCAGAATGCTCCTTGGCCCCTCTAATCACAATGGTCCATGACCTTTTTATCACAATGCTCCAGAATTCTTGTCATCATAATGTTCCATGGCCGTGTCATCACAATGCCCCATGAACCCTGTCATCACAATGCTCCATGGCCCCTGTCATCCCAGTGCTCCATGATATCTTTCTTCACAATTCTAGATGACCACTGTCATCACAATGCCGCATGACACCTGTCTTCAACTTTCGCCATGGCCCTTGTCATCGCAATGCTCCATGAACCGTGTCATCACAATATTCCAGGACACTTGACGTCACAATGATCCTTGACCACATTCATCTGAATACTCCATGGCCTATGAATTCACAATTGTTCATGGCCCCTGAAATCAAATTGCTCCATGTTCCCTTTCTAACAATGCTCCATGACCACTGTCAACACAATGTCCCATGAAGCCTGTCATCACAATGCTCCATGGCCCCTTTCATCACTATGCTCCATGATCCCTGTCTTCACAATGTTCTAAACAATTGTCATCACAATTCTCCATGACCCCTGTAATCACAATGCTCCATTCCCTTTTCATCACAGTGCTACAGAATTCTGGTCATCACAATATTCCATAACCGTGTCATCACAATGCTCTATGACCCCTGTCATCACAATGCTCCACGACACATGTCATCACAATGATGCATGACCACATTCATCACAATGCTTCATGACCACTGTCATCACAATGCTCGATGACCCTTGTCATCACAATGCTGCATGGCGTTGTCATCAGAATGCTACTTGGCCCCTCTAATCACAATGGTCCATGCCCATTTTATCACAATGTTCCAGAATTCTTGTCATCATAATGCTCAATGGCGGTGTCATCACAAAGCCACATGACCCCTGTCATCACAATGCTCCATGGCCCCTGTCATCCCACTGCTCCATGATATCTTTCTTCACAATTCTAGAGGACCACTGTCATCCCAATGCCCCATGACACCTGTCTTCACATTTCGCCATGGCCCTTGTCATCGCAATGCTCCATGAACCGTGTCATCACAATATTCCAGGACACTTTTTGTCACAATGATCCTTGACCACATTCATCTGAATACTCCATGGCCTATGTATTCAGAATTTTTCATGGCCCCTGAAATCAAATTGCTCCATGTTATCTTTCTAACAATGCTCCATGACCACTGTCAACACAATGTCCCATGAAGCCTGTCATCACAATGCTCCATGGCCCCTTTCATCACTATGCTCCATGATCCCTGTCTTCACAATGTTCTAAACAATTGTCATCACAATGCTCCATGACCCCTGTAATCACAATGCTCCATTCCCTTTTCATCACAGTGCTACAGAATTCTGGTCATCACAATATTCCATACCCGTGTCATCACAATGCTCTATGACCCCTGTCATCACAATGCTCCACGACACTTGTCATCACAATGATCCATGACCACATTCGTCACAATGCTTCATGACCACTGTCATCACAATGCTCGATGACCCTTGTCATCACAATGCTCCATGCCGTTGTCATCAGAATGCTCCTTGGCCCCTCTAATCACAATGGTCCATGCCCTTTTTATCACAATGCTCCAGAATTCATGTCATCATAATGTTCCATGACCGTGTCATCACAATGCCCCATGACCCCTGTCATCACAATGTTCCATGTCCCCTATCATCCCAGTGCTCCATGATATCTTTCTTCACAATTCTAGATGACCACTGTCATCACAATGCCCCATGACACCTGTCTTCACATTTCGCCATTGCCCTTGTCATCGCAATGCTCCATGAACCGTGTCATCACAATATTTCTGGACACTTTTCGTCACAATGATCCTTGACCACATTCATCTGAATACTCCATGGCCTATGTATTCAGAATTTTTCATGGCCCCTGAAATCAAATTGCTCCATGTTATCTTTCTAACAATGCTCCATGACCACTGTCAACACAATGTCCCATGATGCCTGTCAACACAATGCTCCATTGCCCGTTGCATCACTATGCTCCATGATCACTGTCATCACAATGTTCTAGAACAATTGTCATCACAATGCTCCATGACCCCTGTAATCACAATGCTCCATTCCATTTTCATCACTGTGGTATAGAATTCTGGTCATCACAATATTCCATAACCGTGTCATCACAATGCTCTATGACCCCTGTCATCACAATGCTCCACGACACTTGTCATCACAATGATGCATGACCACATTCATCACAATGCTTCATGACCACTGTCATCACAATGCTCCATGCCGTTGTCATCAGAATGCTCCTTGGCCCCTCTAATCACAATGGTCCACGACCTTTTTATCACAATGCTCCAGAATTCTTGTCATAATAATGTTCCCTGGCCGTGTCATCACAATGCCCCATGACCCCTGTCATCACAATGCTCCATGGCCCCTGTCATCCCAGTGCTCCATGATATCTTTCTTCATAATTCTAGATGACCACTGTCATCACAATGCCGCATGACACCTGTCTTCACATTTCGCCATGGCCCTTGTCATCGCAATGCTCCATGAACCGTGTCATCACAATATTCCAGGACACTTTTCGTCACAATGATCCTTGACCACATTCATCTGAATACTCCATGGCGTATGTATTTGCAATTTTTCATGGCACCTGAAATCAAATTGCTCCATGTTACCTTTCAAAACAATGCTCCATGACCACTGTCAACACAATGTCCCATGACGCCTGTCAACACATTGCTCCATTGCCCCTTTCATCACTATGCTCCATGATCCCTGTCATCACAATGTTCTAGAACAATTGTCATCACAATGCTCCATGACCCCTGTAATCACAATGCTCCATTCCCTTTTCATCACTGTGCTACAGAATTCTGGTCATCACAATATTCCATAACCGTGTCATCACAATGCTCTATGACCCCTGTCATCACAATGCTCCACCACACTTGTCATCACAATGATCCATGACTACATTCATCACAATGCTTCATGACCACTCTCATCACAATGCTCGATGACCCTTGTCATCACAATGCTCCATGCCGTTGTCATCAGAATGCTCCTTGGCCCCTCTAATCACAATGGTCCATGCCCTTTTTATAACAATGCTCCAGAATTCTTGTCATCATAATTCCATGGCCGTGTCATCACAATGCCCCATGACCCCTGTCATCACAGTGTTCCATGTCCCCTATCATCCCAGTGCTCCATGATATCTTTCTTCACAATTCTAGAGGACCACTGTCATCACAATGCCCCATGACACCTGTCTTCACATTTCGCCATTTCCCTTGTCATCTCAATGCTCCATGAACCGTGTCATCACAATATTCCAGGACACTTTTCGTCACAATGATCCTTGACCACATTCATCTGAATACTCCATGGCCTATGTATTCGCAATTTTTCATGGCCCCTGAAATCAAATTGCTCCACGTTCCCTTTCTAAAAATGCTCCATGACCACTGTCAACACAATGTCCCATGATGCCTGTCAACACAATGCTCCATTGCCCGTTGCATCACTATGCTACATGATCACTGTCATCAAATGTTCTAGAATAATTGTCATCACAATGCTCCATGACCCCTGTAATCACAATGCTCCATGCCCTTTTCATCACTGTGGTACAGAATTCTGGTCATCACAATATTCCATAACCGTGTCATCACAATGCTCTATGACCCCTGTCATCACAATGCTCCACGACACTTGTCATCACAATGATGCATGACCACATTCATCACAATGCTTCATGACCACTGTCATCACAAAGCTCGATGACCCTTGTCATCACAATGCTCCATGCCGTTGTCATCAGAATGCTCCTTGGCCCCTCTAATATCAATGGTCCATGCCCATTTTATCACAATGCTCCAGAATTTTTGTCATCATAATGTTCCATGGCCGTGTCATCACAATGCCCCATGAACCCTGTCATCACAATGTTCCATGGCCCTTATCATCCCAGTGCTCCATGATATCTTTCTTCACAATTCTAGATGACCACTGTCATCACAATGCCCCATGACACCTGTCTTCACATTTCTCCATGGCCCTTGTCATCGCAATGCTCCATGAACCGTGTCATCACAATATTTCAGGACACTTTTTGTCACAATGATCCTTGACCACATTCATCTGAATACTCCATGGCCTATGTATTCGCAATTTTTCATGGCCCCTGAAATCAAATTGCTCCATGTTCCCTTTCTAACAATGCTCCATGACCACTGTCAACACAATGTCCCATGACGCCTGTCAGCGCAATGCTCCATTGCCCGTTTCATCACTATGCTCCATGATCCCTGTCATCACAATGTTCTAGAACAATTGTCATCACAATGCTCCATGACCCCTGTAATCACAATGCTCCATTCCCTTTTCATCACAGTGCTACAGAATTCTGGTCATCACAATATTCCATAACCGTGTCATCACAATGCTCTATGACCCCTGTCATCACAATGCTCCACGACACTTGTCATCACAATGATCCATGACCACATTCATCACAATGCTTCATGACCACTGTCATCACAATGCTCGATGAACCTTGTCATCACAATGCTCCATGCCGTTGTCATCAGAATGCTCCTTGGCCCCTCTAATCACAATGGTCCATGCCCTTTTTATCACAATGCTCCAGAATACTTGTCATCATAATGTTCCATGGCCGTGTCATCACAGTGCCCCATGACCCCTGTCATCACAATGTTCCATGGCCCCTGTCATCCCAGTGCTCCATATCTTTCTTCACAATTCTAGATGACCACTGTCATCACAATGCCCCATCACACCTGTCTTCACATTTCGCCATTGCCCTTGTCATCGCAATGCTCCATGAACCGTGTCATCACAATATTCCAGGACACTTTTCGTCACAATGATCCTTGACCACATTCATCTGAATACTCCATGGCCTATGTATTTGCAATTTTTCATGGCCCCTGAAATCAAATTGCTCCATGTTCCCTTTCTAACAATGCTCCATGACCACTGTCAACACAATGTCCCATGATGCCTGTCAACACAATGCTCCATTGCCCCTTTCATCACTATGCTCCATGATCCCTGTCATCACAATGTTCTAGAACAATTGTCATCACAATGCCCCATGACCCCTGTAATCACAATGCTCCATGCCCTTTTCATCACTGTGTTACAGAATTCTGGTCATCACAATATTCCATAACCGTGTCATCACAATGCTCTATGACCCCTGTCATCACAATGCTCCACGACACTTGTCATCACAATGATGCATGACCACATTCATCACAATGCTTCATGACCACTGTCATCACAAAGCTCGATGACCCTTGTCATCACAATGCTCCATGCCGTTGTCATCAGAATGCTCCTTGGCCCCTCTAATATCAATGGTCCATGCCCATTTTATCACAATGCTCCAGAATTTTTGTCATCATAATGTTCCATGGCCGTGTCATCACAATGCCCCATGAACCCTGTCATCACAATGTTCCATGGCCCTTATCATCACAGTGCTCCATGATATCTTTCTTCACAATTCTAGATGACCACTGTCATCACAATGCCCCATGACACCTGTCTTCACATTTCTCCATGGCCCTTGTCATCGCAATGATCCATGAACCGTGTCATCACAATATTTCAGGACACTTTTTGTCACAATGATCCTTGACCACATTCATCTGAATACTCCATGGCCTATGTATTCGCAATTTTTCATGGCCCCTGAAATCAAATTGCTCCATGTTCCCTTTCTAACAATGCTCCATGACCACTGTCAACACAATGTCCCATGACGCCTGTCAGCGCAATGCTCCATTGCCCGTTTCATCACTATGCTCCATGATCCCTGTCATCACAATGTTCTAGAACAATTGTCATCACAATGCTCCATGACCCCTGTAATCACAATGCTCCATTCCCTTTTCATCACAGTGCTACAGAATTCTGGTCATCACAATATTCCATAACCGTGTCATCACAATGCTCTATGACCCCTGTCATCACAATGCTCCACGACACTTGTCATCA